>NC_091185.1:15798925-15963925 GCF_040958095.1 Procambarus clarkii
TAATGTATTAAATCAATTACAGTTAATAGTTGCATCTCTAATTAGTAATTGAGTGTTGCATTATTTGAATTTACACTAATTCCAATTCTTGGTATTCTTGGTTTATCACTTTGGGGGTTTTGTCGGAGCACCCCCAATCCCGTGAGGGCCAGCGTCGCGGAACCCCCACCCCCGAAGGGCAAGCAGAAGCTGGCTGCTATAAGTAGGAACATGACTTCTCGCTACCGTGGCTATAAGCATGCCCGTATGCCTGGAGAGGCCATTAAAAACAGTCAGGTTTCCCCTGACTGAAAAAGGTACCATTCCGGGTCTACTAGGCAGATGCTGCTAAATGAAGCAGCTTCCTTGGTGGGCCGACGGAGCGCCATCTTGACGAGCCATGGGGCGTAGAGAGGCGGGATAGCCACCAACCGTGACCCTGGGAGGAGTACATACTGCCGGGTTTGTACTCCATGCAGGGAGTGCTTCTCACCATGGCGAATGACTCGTCAATCCCGTGTATATCTTCGTCGCAGGAGCCCGCCCTTACAGAGACCAGTCCTGGAAGGCTGGCCCCAGGGTGGGTGTGGGAAAGTGAATGCTTTCCACACCGAGGCCGACTCCCCAGGGTCGACCCCGTGTCGGTCGTTGTCGCTGTGGCGAGCCCCACGGACGTGGAGGGAAGGTGGCAGCTTAGAAGCATGTAGGTCGCCTCCCAGGATACCTCTCACGGTGGGCATGAGAGCAGTGGTCCGCCTTTCGGGCCCCACCGCGTGTTCCTCAAACATCAATGGTTTTCCTCATGCGCGTTCTATCGTGGGTTTGGAAGTATTAAAGCAGTAAGGGTGGGCAGAAGCTGGCGTACGGTGGTAACGTGCAAAGCAAAGGCACAGTTGCGGGGACCCACACCATAAGTGTACTGCTGGCAACTTAGGTTGCAAGAGTGGGGATAACTGGATGCGACACCTGTTGCGAAAGGCAGGAACGGGTAGAATTGAATGAAGTCCCAAGAATAACTGAGTGGGGAGTAACTTAGAAGCCTAGTAATGGTACTGCCAGATACAATAAGTGCTAACTTCTGGAACAATCGGACAGCGGGAAACTAAGAGAAATAGTGAATGTCAGCGTCCAGTAGTTAAGTAAGCTCCAGCACGGCAATTATTAATAATAAGACAAATTATAAGTCAATGTTAAAACACAGAGCAGACAGTGGACTGCAGGTGGCCCCAAATGACTGCATAGAGTGCAGCGATGTCCATATCGCTATGCAGTGGGTAAATACTAAATAATGCCAACAGGCCAAGGTAAGAGGATGTTAAGTGGGCATCGAACTGCGAAACCACTTATGTGCAAACAAAACGAATTAGAACTGTAAAGAAATTATTATTAAGAATGGAGAGAAAATGCGATCTTCACTTCTTCTCTCATGAAAATCCTCGGCTGGGACACGCCATCTGGACCATTGCAGCTGCGGCATCTTCGGTTGGACACCGCTAGATGTCAACTTCAGCAGCTGGAACATCCTCGGCTGGAAACTCGTCAGCCGGAATATCAGCAGCTGGGCCTCGATCATCGGCCGTAACACTACCAGCTGGGCAATCAGTGTTGGAAATTTCCAACACTAATACAATATTATTGTATTATTCTTATAAACTAGTGTTAAAATATACCAATTACTGTAGTAACTAAAATTAACTAACAGTAGTGTTCACATGAACTAATAATTGTATCTGTACAATAATGCTGGAATTCTTACGAAACCAAGCTCCAGTATTGCGTCAGATTCTACCTAGTTAAACACATTTATATCCAGTGTGTTAGAGAATTGAATGTGATTCTCTAAAATCATCAGTATTCCGTGTGATAATAATTTACGGATAACATAACTCCCAAATAATTCCAAATCGAGAGTTTTTAGTTACAATTGTTATCAAGTAATAAATTTACCGTCACGCGTGAATGCCATGGAGACAACTAAAATCTTCTCCATTTCTTGCTTACTACCATAAGATGAGAAAGTAATAATATTTAACTCCCTAGAATTACAACCCAGTCTTTATTAAAGCATTTTAGCCACAACTACGCGAAATAATATTATTCGTGATAAATAATTTCTGTGGCGAATGCGGGACGCGAGCGAGGAGGGACGGCATTGTGTGGTGGACTGCAGCTCGAGGAGGAGAAGACGCCAATGTGCGGCGTGAAGACTTGTTGCGGAATTGAGCAACTAGTTTTGGTGTCAGAGTCTAGGACACGTTACGGTGAAATTGTCAGCAAGATTTAACCTGATACTCATCACAGAACTAGTTAATTTGTTCTACGTGATCTGTCGTGGCTCGGCCAAATAAACGCGTCGACATTCAAGCCAAGCTATCAACCACGTGTTCGCCGTTGTGAGAGTGAAGCTTGGGACGAGGTTTCGGCAAGCCTCAACTTAATCAGTACCCTTTTAGCTAAGTAAATATATAACTCTCTTTTGATGCATCATTAGAGATTGTATAAGGCGGGGTAGCTTGTCGTTACATCGAGCAACTTAAACAAAACCCATGTTAGTATTCTACTTAATTTATTTCCATTTCCTTGAATATAGATATTTTAGTAGCCTAGTACATTGCTACGTAATATCCCTTAAATTACAGCTCGCGTGTGAGGAATCCACGAGCTGTTACCTTACCCGTGTTATTCATCTCCCAGTGTTCTATGAGTAATTCCGGAGATTCCGAGGATGATTCGTAACTGATGTCTTTGAAATCGTCTTCAAGCTAAGACTTTTCGTATTCCTTTAATTATTCAAATTCTCATTATTTTATTTTATCATCTAATGGATTACTGTGTACACTGGAGATAATACGTGTTTATTATAATGATTAATTTCTGATGTTACTGATATATATATATTTACTGGTGATAAATTTTCTATTGATTCTTTAATTGGTCATAAGATTAGGTTATTACACAATGAACTGGTGCACGAACCACACTAGTTCCTAGACATATATGAAGTTCTAGCAATAACCCCTCAATGTAGGTGTTTGAGGCTTTGATTCAAGTAAATTCTTTATACAGCCCATTAATTACTTAAGTGATTATATTTCCTAATATTTATCCATAGATACTGGTTCTTCTAGGAATTTCTAATCATCACTTTTATTAGTTTCCCTCTTTACTATAAAAGTGGGTGGTCCTTCGTAATTGATTTCATTACTTTAATAATTAAATAAATAGAGTCAAGCCCCAAATGTCCCACATTATGGTCCTTATCGAACCGGATAAACATAAAATATAAATATACATACTTATTAGTAATAACTAATCAATGTGTGAAGTAGTCTAGACTAACCATTTTAATTAATTGTGTCTACCAACAGCGTAACAGATAGGTTAGTCTATGTCACACCAATCATTCTCACCAATTAATCATTCTCAATCGTTTTGAGAATGGTCCAAGACGGACCGAAACGTCGTCGTCCCTTCAAACTTCTAGTGTGTGGTCTGGTCAACAAATAAGTCACACCAAGTCATTGCTACTTTCACCTCATGTATAAGGTAGCACTCGTGGGACACAGTCAATTACCCACAACACTTAGACCTATACCTCATACTGAAGTAAGAATCTTTAGGTCACCAGGAGCAACAGCTCATAACTTTTATAACAATTCCACACTAACACCTGCGTTAGAGTGGCCTCACCATCTAACCATTATATACTTAGGTGGTAATGACATCCATCCTACTCGTCATCCAGCTGAGGTGATCAATCACCTTAAAGCCATAATTTCTTCATTTAAGCTCATCAGCAATTCGGTAGTATTCACATTAGTGGAACCTCGCCAACCAAGTCAAGATAATCGTTGGGGAGTAACCCCAGAATACTACCAGAGAGCTGCTAAATACATAAATTTCAGGCTGAAAAAACGAGTGAGATTGGATGCCACTTATATCCAATTTACAGCCAGACCATATAGACAAAACCTGGCAAGAGATGGTGTACACCTGTCAGGTGAGTCTAGCTCACATGTGGTTGACAAATTGATCAACACAATCAACTATCACAAACGGCTGTGGCTAGCAAGCCAAACTTAACTGTACATAATTGTTTTCACTTGTGTGTGCAAGTGCACACTTATCAACTATAAAATCCAAAAAACCCAAAATACAGCACAACTATATTCACATTACTGCACCACAATAATCTTTACCAATCTTATTAGGTAGAATTTAGGCTGTGATTGTGCTGAATTTGGCACAAACCCAGACTAAATAAATTTGTAGTTTCTTAGGTAGGAATTATCACGACTAGACTTAAGCTAGTCAGTAGTGTATGTATTATACCATTTGTGCTGACCCTATTAAGGGTGGGATTAAACTTTGAGATAACTCTGATTAGAGTATCTCCATATTATTTCATCTTGTACTCATTATTTTGTGTGTATCTATTTTGAGTATTGCTGGATGATCACCATTACATCTAATGGTGATATAGAAGAGCTAACCGGACGAAAGTTAATGGTGAAGTTCGAGCACTGCTCAAAATAGTTAGCTATTTCTTGTTAGGTAGGTAAAATTATAGTCTGTTCAAGTACATCAGGCTATTATTATTGATACTGAACTCCACTGAATGAGTCAATATCCCAGTTATCTCAGTAACAAATATTTACTGACAAACCAGCCTTTACCCACCAAAATGGAAACGGCTGCAAAAATGAAAAGGACCCTTATCGGTCTGAAAGGTCATTTGACCCGACAGATTAATAAATGTCAAAATCTGTCACAACAGTCACCTGTTGACTACTTTGAATTAGAAGATTTACTACAAGTTGCTGAAAGCAAATTTGCCCATATTAAGCAACACATGAGTCTGTATTTGACAGAACTTCACTCAACTTCTGTAGATAGTAGTGAACTTGAGGATGCTATAAATGGCTTAGACCAGTATGAAGAAGATATACAGGTTAAGCTTCTACCCTTTAAGAAGCAAATTGTTAAAAACAAATTGACTATGACTTCTACTGCACATACAGATCCTGAGGTCAAATTACCTCAAATCAACATACCCACATTCTCTGGTAACGAGAATGAAAGTTGGGATGATTTCTGGAGTAAATTCGTAGATGCAGTAGACTCTAAAGTTAACATTCCTCAAACAACCAAATTCACTTATTTACAAGGCTTGTTACGAAATGAAGCCTTGAAAGTAATCTCTAATATAACACTGACCAGTGATGGTTACACCCTAGCTGTTCAATTGCTCAAAACCAACTACGATAACAAGGAGAGAACTATTACTGTCTTAGTTCAAAAATTGCTAGATTTACCATCTGCTAATAATTCTACAGATTCTCTCCAAACTTTCAGGCTAGAGTTAGAATCTTTACTCAAGGCCTTAAGCCTTAAAGTCCAAATTTAGACAGCTGAATGGATGACCAAAGTAGTTGTTAGGCGAAAATTGCCAAGAGAAACCTTAGATAAATTGTGTACTATGTACAACAAGACCTTTTTGACCTTGAAAGAAATTACAGAAGGTCTACATACCTTAGTCGAAAGACAAAGAGCCAACCAAGATGGGAAAAGTGTTTCAAACTTCTCTACTAACTCCCATCGTAACTCAGCTCATATTGACACTTCAGTCAAACCAAAAATGACTTTAAATAAGTCTAATAAATTTAAACCTAGGACTGCTCCATCCACTGGAAAGGAGAGTGGTAATGTAGGTACTTATTCAGTATCTCCTTCTGGTGTAACAAATGACTTGTCTACTAAAGGAACAAAGTCAACCAGAGAGATACGGTGTCTGTTCTGTAGTTAAGAACATGCCACCTACCAATGCACTGTTTATCCTAACTTTAATACCAGGATTAAACGGTTACAAGAAATACACAGGTGCACCAAGTGCATGGGCTCTCATGACCCCAAAAAATGTGTAGTGCAACTACGTTCATGCAGTAGATGCAACCAAGGTGTACATCACTATGCGTTATGTAGAAAAACTTCTACCCAATCCATGACAACTGGGGAGAATTCCACGAATTCTACCACAGTACAATATTGCAAAGTGCATCAAGAAATAAATGTACTTGCTACTGAGTCAGGCAATAATACTACTCTGCCTACAGCTCAACTTAGACTAATAAACAGAAAATCTAGACTTAACACTAGAGGTCTTTTTGATCAAGGATCACAGAAAACCTTCATTACACAACAATTAGTCGAGCAGTTAAAATTAAAACCTGCCAAAAGTGTGAGATTAAATATTTCTGGTTTCTTGACTAATAGTGGACCTCGTGAATACCAAGTAGTTAAGGTATTAGTGAGACTTGGATCTTCCACTAGTCCAATACAAGCGGTAGTAGTAGATAAACTTCCTACAGACCTGCAGGTCACAGGATTAGCTCGCACTGCGAAATATCTTAAACGAAACCGCATGAGGCTAGCAGATTACAAAATAAATTCTGACTGCCTCACTGATGTTGGAATACTTATAGGCGCTGACCATTATTATAAATTTATAACGGGATGCTCCAGACAACACGGAAAGAATTTGTTGTCATCTGCTGGAGGCAAGTTGCTTACTGGACCGGTGCTTTTCCAACAAAATCCAGCGTCAACCAACCAACAATCTAACAATATAATAGTGGCGTGACTAGGCTTGGAACAGTCACCCCCTACATTTCAGAGAAATATCTGAAGATATTGAGTCTGATCCCCCTGTACATCGCCTGTGGGATTTAGACACTTTAGGTATTATCCCTGAACAACCAAGCCCTGATAATATGTGGACTTACCAGCAATATCTGGATACAGTTGTCTATAAAGATAAACAATATTGGGTGAGACTACCATGGAAGTTGAATCATCCACGACTTCCAGTTAATTATTTTATGGCAGCCTCACAATTACAGTCTCAATTAACACGACTGCAGAAGCAGCCAGACAAACTGAACATGTATCATCAACTAATCGAACAACAACTCAACAGTAAATTTATCGAGGTTGTTGATGAGGATGACCGGAAAATAGGTCATTATTTACCCCATCACGCTGTGGTGAAAGATTCATTGACGACACCAATACGTATTGTCTTCAACTGTAGTGCAAAGTGAAGCCAAACAGTCTTTGAATGAATGTCTCCAAACGGGACCTAGCCTAACCCAAAGGCTACATGATGTGCTATTACGATTCCGTACTGGTATTTTTGCTTATACTGCTGATATCAGTAAAGATTTCCTTAGAGTAGGTTTACAGGAAGAGGATCGTAATTACACCAAGTTTCTCTGGATTAAGGACCCACTGGATCCTAACAGTGATATCATCACATATCGTTTTGCCTCAGTATTATTCGGAGCAACGTCTTCCACGTTTCTATTGCAAGCAACACTAGATACACATTTGAGGAAGTCAAATAGCCCTTATAAGGCAGAAATTAGTGACAACTTGTATGTCGATAATTTCGAGGGAACTACAAATGATCAATCCAATTTGGTAGAAATCTACCATGAGGCTAACCGTGAGTTATTAGGAGCTAATATGCCACTACAATCATGGGCCTCAAATAATAAATCATTAAACCAGATAATCGAGAAAGAATTTCCAGGTTATCAGGTGCCTAATCAATTAAAGGTTCTAGGTGTGGAATGGAACACAAGTACTGACGAGATGAATGTCAAGTCAGTACAAACCAATAATTCGTCCCTTACCATGAGAAAATTACTCTCGTATGTCAGTCAACCATTTGACCCTTTAGGCTTACTTAGTCCTATATTAATTTAATAAGGGGCAAACTCCTAATGCAGAAATGCTGGCAGGAACATATGGGATGGGATGATTCGTTACCAAGTGAGTTACAAGCTAAATGGCAGATACTCTCAACAGATTTCAATCAGTTAGGTGTTTTGAAATTTCCTCGTAATGCTTCAGGACCAAACTTGTCCACAAATTTGCACGTTTTCTGCGATGCCTCTGGCAAAGCGTATGGCGCTGTAGCCTACTTAGTTAATAGTGCACAATCAATTTTGCTCACATCTAAAGCAAGAGTTGCTCCCATTAAGAAGAGATCTTTGCCTCAAATGGAGTTGACTGCATTGCTGGTGGGAGTAAGATTGGCTCATTGCCTGACTAAGGCACTCAATAATATCAACTTTGGTGAGATTGTCGTGTGGTCAGACAATGAGGCAGTCTTACAATGGGTAAGAAACAACAATAATAAAACTCCCTACGTCAGTAATAGTGTTAGGGAAATTCATGAATTATCAGCTGGATATAAATTCAGACATGTTCCTACTAAGGACAATCCTGCAGATTATTTATCTCGAGGATTAACACTGAAACAACTTATCAAGTCTTCGCTGTGGTTCAATGGACCTTCATGGCTTGTTGGTGGTCAGTGGCCAAACAAAAGACACAAGTCATAGTGACCAATATCACCACTCCCATGAAAGAACCAGAACCTCATCGAATCTTAGCTATTGATCCTCACAATTATTCTAACTTAAGTAAGTTATTAAGAGTGACAGCACATGTGTTTGACTTTCTTGTTAAGATAGGAATCAGACATAAGTTTCCCAATCCTATCCTCAACTGGATCAAACGTGCACAACAAGAGACATATGGAAGCGAATATGAAAATCTTCCAGATAAATTAACTAAGTCTCTAGGTATCTGGTATGATGCCATAATATAATATAATAATAACAGCCATAATATATTAAGGTGTGGAGGACGTTTGCTTCATGCAAAAATTGATCTGGATACAAAGAATCCAATCCTTCTACCACGTCACCACATCATTACCAAACTTCTAGTTTTACATCACCATCAATATGGTACTTTACATGGTGGAGTGTTAGATACTCTCACCGACCTTAGACAGAAATACTGGCTTCCCCAAGTTCGTCAAACAGTCAAATCAATTATTAAATTCTGTGTAATCTGCAAAAGATACGATGCTCGAGTGTGTCCTTACCCAGGACCTCCACCACTCCCTGAAGAAAGAGTGGTTCATCTTCGTCCTTTTGAAACCACTGGTGTCGATTACACAGGAGCCTTGCTTCTCACTGGCAATCCAGATAAGATACCAGTGAAAGCTTACATTTGCCTCTTCACGTGTGCTACCACCAGAGGCGTACATCTAGAAGTGACTTCAGATATGAGTGCTGAAGCTTTTATCCAAGCTTTTCGTAGATTTGCAGCTCGCAGATCCTGTCCCAAACTAATGATATCGGACAATGGTTCAAATTTTGTGGCAGGAGAAGCCTGTCTGCGTGAAGTATGGAATCATCCAGAAGTGCAATCAGTCCTGCAAAGACAACAATGCCACTGGAAATTTATAGCTCCAAGAGCCCCTTGGCAAGGTGGGTTCTACGAACGTATGATAGGAACTGTCAAGAAGTGTTTAAGAAAGACCTTACATCGACAGAAAATTAGTTACTCCGAGCTCCAAACACTTGTTGTGGAAATCGAGGCGCGAGTCAATAACCGCCCATTAACATACCTGTCAGACGATTTCTCACAGAGAGAACCTCTGAGTCCCTCACACTTGATACATGGAGGCCTGCTGAGTCCTCTCATACCTTTAACAGAAGAGGACCCCGTCGACCCTTCACATGTAACCAGGAGTGACTTAGTAGAAAGTTACCAACATCTCTCAAGAGTAATTGAAAGGTGGAATGAGGTGTGGACTCGAGAGTACCTCACAGCTCTACGAGAGTACCACTACGGAGCTTCGAGTCCTTATAATAAAGTACAACTTAAACCAGGAGACCTAGTATTGGTTGACAGTGATGGACCAAGGTCAGAGTGGCCCATAGGCAAAATTGTTGCTATCCATCCAGATCACCAAGGTATCCTGAGAGTAGTGAAAGTTTTGTGCCAAGGCAACACTACCCTGAAAACCTTAGAGAAGTTGGTGCCTCTCGAATTAGCAGAATGAGAGTGTTTACCAGAACCAGCTTCACCAACAGTTTCCAAGGACAGCAATTCTGATCCACCGAGCAACCGCCCCACTAGAGCTGCTGCTCAACATTGCAAGCGGAAACTACAAGCCTATTATAGCTTTGACCAAGAGCAAATACCTTCCCATCCAATTTAAGTAATCATGATGATACTGTTTTGTGATGTCAAGTAACAAATCGTTACAAGTCACCATGACCCAGAACACTCTCATCACAGTACATTCTCAGTTATTTAAATTGTGTGATTTAAATTCTTAATTGTTGTATAGGCTATAAATAACATCATTTCGTCTAGAGTATCTGAAAGTTTACTAGACTTTAAGACTTAGTAACATAAACATTACATGTCATAGCAACACCAGTCACAGAGTTTATTGTAAGCTTTCTTAGTTATTAACTTTAGATAATTCATAATAACACGTTCTATTCAACCTGAAATTTGCAAGACTTAAGTTTCTTGTATGTCCTTGACAATTACGGGACATCCGTTATGTGTGTACTAACATACTAACATACTAATATTAATACTAACTTCGGGATGGGTATGTCAGTACTCAACAATACACTGCGACCCGATAAATCTTCCCCCGGGGTTATGTTGGAAATTTCCAACACTAATAGAATATTATTGTATTATTCTTATAAACTAGTGTTAAAATATACTAATTACTGTAGTAACTAAAATTAACTAACAGTAGTGTTCACATGAACTAATAATTGTATATGTACAATATTGCTGGAATTCTTACGAAACCAAGCTCCAGTATTGCGTCAGATTCTACCTAGTTAAACACATTTATATCCAGTGTGTTAGAGAATTGAATGTGATTCTCGAAAATCATCAGTATTCCGTGTGATAATTATTTACGGATAACATAACTCCCAAATAATTCCAAATCGAGAGTTTTTAGTTACAATTGTTATCAAGTAATAAATTTACCGTCACGCGTGAATGCCATGGAGAAAACTAAAATCTTCTCCATTTCTTGCTTACTACCATAAGATGAGAAAGTAATAATATTTAACTCCCTAGAATTACAACCCAGTCTTTATTAAAGCATTTTAGCCACAACTGTGCGAAATAATATTATTCGTGATAAATAATTTCTGTAGCGAATGCGGGACGCGAGCGGGGAGGGACACCATTGTGTGGTGGACTGCAGCTCGAGGAGGAGAAGACGCCAATGTGCGGCGTGAAGACTTGTTGCGGAATTGAGTAACTAGTTTTGGTGTCAGAGTCTAGGACACGTTACGGTGAAGTTGTCAGCAAGATTTAACCTGATACTCATCACAGAACTAGTTAATTTGTTCTACGTGATCTGTCGTGGCCGGCCAAATAAACGCGTCGACATTCAAGCCAAGCTATCAACCACGTGTTCGCCATTGTGAGAGTGAAGCTTGGGACGCGGTTTCGGGTAAGCCTCAACTTAATCAGTACCCTTTTAGCTAAGTAAATATATAACTCCCTTTTGATGCATCATTAGAGATTGTATAAGGCGGGGTAGCTTGTCGTTACATCGAGCAACTTAAACAAAACCCATGTTAGTATTCTACTTAATTTATTTCCATTTCCTTGAATATAGATATTTTAGTAGCCTAGTACATTGCTACGTAATATCCCTTAAATTACAGCTCGCGTGTGAGGAATCCACGAGCTGTTACCTTACCCGTGTTATTCATCTCCCAGTGTTCTACGAGGAATTACGGAGATTCCGAGGATGATTCGTAACTGATGTCTTTGAAATCGTCTTCAAGCTAAGACTTTTCGTATTCCTTTAATTATTCAAATTCTCATTATTTTATTTTATCATCTAATGGATTACTGTGTACACTGGAGATAATACGTGTTTATTATAATGATTAATTTCTGATGTTACTGATATATATATATTTACTGGTGATAAATTTTCTATTGATTCTTTAATTGGTCATAAGATTAGGCTATTACACAATGAACTGGTGCACGAACCACACTAGTTCCTAGACATATATGAAGTTCTAGCAATAACCCCTCAATGTAGGTGTTTGAGGCTTTGATTCAAGTAAATTCTTTATACAGCCCATTAATTACTTAAGTGATTATATTTCCTAATATTTATCCATAGATACTGGTTCTTCTAAGAATTTCTAATCATCACTTTTATTAGTTTCCCTCTTTACTATAAAAGCGGGTGGTCCTTCGTAATTGATTTCATTACTTTAATAATTAAATAAATAGAGTCAAGCCCCAAATGTCCCACAATCAGCTGCTGGATCATCGGCATGGACCACGTCAGCCGGCACATCAGCAGCTGGGTCTGGCCCCGAGAAACAAAACAAACAATATATAATACGTAAATTAGAAATGAATATAAAGAATGACAAAATGTAAAGAAAGAGAAATCGTATATAAATTAAGAGCTCGACTGTGCATGCTCAGCTGGAACACCGCCAGCTGCTAGATCATCGGCAGGAACCCCAATCGACGTAACATCAGCCGCCGGGACGTCGGCGGCTGGAGCAACTTCAGCCGGAATACCACCGCCTGGGACATCAGCTGCTGGAACCTCATCAGTCGGAACTTCAGCAGCTGGGGCATATAATAATAATAATTAATTACTACAAATAATTAATTAAGAATAATAATCATAATAATAAACGAGTAATTATAAGAGCATGCTCAACTGGAACACCACCAGCTGAGCCTTTGGCAGCTGGGTCACCTGCAGCATATAATAATAATAATTAATTATTAACTACGAATAATTAATTAACAATAATCATAATAATAAATGGTTAATTATAAGGGCATGCTCAGCTGGGCCATCAGCTGCTGGGTCACCGGCAGCATATAATAATAATAATTAATTATTAACTACAAATAATTAATTACCAATAATCATAATAATGAAAAATGAATTATAAGGGCATGCTCAGCTGGAACACTGCCAGCTGAGCCTGCGGCTGCTGGATCATCGGCAGGGACCGCATCAGCCGCTGGGTCTGGCCCCAGCCAGCTGGGCCATCAGCTGCTGGATCATCGGCAGGGACCACATCAGCCAGAACATCAGCAGCTGGTCTTGGCCTCAGGGGCATGCTCAGCTGGAACACCACCAGCTGGGCCATCAGCTGCTGGATCATCGGCTGGGACCACATCAGCCGGAACATCAGCAGCTGGGCTTGGCCCCCAGGGGGCATGCTCATCTGGAACACCGCCAGATGTGCCATCAGCTGCTGGATCATCGACTGGGACCACATCAGCTGGAACATCAGCAGCTGGGCTTGGCCCCCAGGGGGCATGCTCAGCTGGCACACCACCAGCTGGGCCATCAGCTGCTGGGTCATCGGCAGCATATCCACATCAGCAGCTGGGCCTGGCCCCAGGGTAGCTGGGCCATTAGCTGCTGGATCATCGGCAGGGACTACATCAACTAGAACATCAGCAGCTGGGTCTGCCAGCGGGCAGGCAAATCAAATGAGGGTCAAAAATATAATAACCAGTATGGGATAAATGAATATGAGGGATAAATAAATATGAGGGTAATAATAAACAGAGAAAAGTGAATAGACATAACCAGACATAATGACTGATTAATAATTGAGACCTTTGTGTGTACTCCGACATTGCATTGGCTAACTGCACTAGGCTCCGTCAACAAAGTTCCGCGACTCATTCTCCCTAGTTGCATCTTTGCAGCACTGGCGCACTGCTCAGTTATGTCATACGACATCGAGTAATGTGGTACAGCAGTTGTTCTCTATCCAATAATTAGGAATAGATTAATGACGATTATAATAAATAATAATAATAAATAATAATAACTATAAAGGATAACAATAATAAAGAATAATTGCCAGGATTCGTCTGAATCGATTCTTCGGAACTGAAGTAATTCTTGATCTTATATTAAAGTAGGATATAAGCATAAAAACATCTTAATCTTTCTCAGTAAAGAATCTTAGGAACTGAAGTGGCGGCCAGATGGGCGACACCACCAGCGTGGCGCAGCCCGCCCTCGGGCGTTAAGGAGCCTGCACGTGCACGCCTCGGGCCCGGGCGCCCACTAGGTCAAGGGGCAAAGCAGAGCCCCAAAGGACCACGCCTAGGGCAAGCAAGCCACTGATCCAGCTGCACGTACCAGTGGCTTTACAAGAATGTTATTACTATGCTATGTATCCTCACAATCCCAATGTACCTTCTTGTATATGTATAAATAAATAAATAAATAAATAACGAAATAAATAAACTGAACCTGGCCACGCGGGCAACACCACCAGATGTGGCGCAGCCCGCCCTCGTGCAAGGGCGACCCACATGTGCATGGCACGACACGCACGCCCGGGCATGGCACTGAGAATGGGAAAAGCATGCTCAGCTGAAACACCGCCAGCTGAGCCTTCGGCTGCTGGATCATCGGGGGGAAACCACATCCACCGGAACATCAGCAGCCGGGACGGGACATAGGGGGAGCCCTGCATGTGCAGCCCACGTGGCCGCCAGACCCGGTCGCCGCCAGCATGAGGCCCTCAGGCGCGTGAGTGAACCAGGGCCCCTGGGGACAAACCCACCGGAGTGAGGAGGCCACAGAGTGCCTGTTTACGTGGGACGGCACCCCCAACGAGGTGAAGCGCGGGCGAGAGCCCAGCGCGCCCACACCCCGTGGCCCTCAGCACGGGCAAGAGGCGAGGCATGGCCCCTAGGGCAGCCCCCAGTGGCGTGAGAGCCGTAGCCTGTCCACGTGGCCCACGCCGTACCCCGGGCACGGACACTAGGCCACGCCGTGCACACCTCCGGGCCCCTAGGGACGCCCCCTAGGGCAAGGAAACCATTAGGACTGTCCGCATGGGCCATGCCACCAGTTGTGGGCGACTCCGGCCCATGGGTGTAGTGGAGCCCGCACGTGCACGCCTCGTGGCCCAGGCATCCACTAGGGTGAGGGCGAGCAGAGCCCCTAGGGACCACGCCTAGGGCAAGCAAGCCCCTGAGAGCCATGGCCAGATGGGCGACACCACCAGCTGTGGCGCCGCCCACAATCGGGCGTTAAGGAGCCCGCACGTGCACGCCTCGTAGCCCAGGCGCCCACTAGGGCAAGGGGTGAAGGAGTGCCCCCAGGGACGACGTCTAGGGCAAGCACCCCACTGAGCCTGGCCACGCGGGCGACACCATCAGATGCGGCGCCGCCCGCCCTCGTGCGGTAGGGAGACCCACACGTGCATGGAACGACACGCACGCCCGGGCACGGCACTGAGGGTGGGAAGGGACCCCGCCGTGCAGGCCGCACGGCGGGTTCCCTAGAGAGGGCAAATAAACCTGGGAGGCAGCTAGCTACTGTGTCGCAACACACACAACCAGGGACAGGCGCTGGGCACACACCGAACACTGGGAACATCCCTAATTAAAACAGGCCGCCCCACACGAGGGCGTGGTGGGGAAACACGGGCAGGACTGTACCTTAGGATAATTGAGACGGGCAGGCTGCTCTGAAACGCCTATGGGCTAACAACGAAAATTTCACTCAATCAGGAGTCCCGTGTGGGCCGCTCTTGAAGGCTACAGGGGGTGGCGTGGAAGGCTAAGTCGAAGGCGAGCAGTCTTCTGAGGTACTGGCGTCGAAGTCCACGTGTAACAGGAAGGCGGCGGAGTGTTTTGTAGTATATATATATATATATATATATATATATATATATATATATATATATATATATATGTATGTCGTACCTAGTAGCCAGAACTCACTTCTCAGCCTACTATGCAAGGCTCGATTTGCCTAATAAGCCAAGTTTTCATGAATTAATTGTTTTTCGACTACCTAACCTAACTTTTTCGGCTACCTAACCTAACCTATAAAGATAGGTTAGGTTAGGTTAGGTAGGGTTGGATAGGTTCGGTCATATATCTACGTTAATTTTAACTCCAATAAAAAAAAATTGACCTCATACATAATGAAATGGTTAGCTTTATCATTTCATAAGAAAAAAATTAGAGAAAATATATTAATTCAGGAAAACTTGGCTTATTAGGCAAATCGGGCCTTGCATAGTAGGCTGAGAAGTGCGTTCTGGCTATTAGGCACGACATGTATATATATATATATATATATATATATATATATATATATATATATATATATATATATATATATTTATATATATATATATATATGTCGTACCTAATAGCCAGAACGCACTTCTCAGCCTACTATTCAAGGCCCGATTTGCCTAATAAGCCAAGTTTTCATGAATTAATGTTTTTTCGTCTACCTAACCTACCTAACCTAACCTAACCTAGCTTTTTTTGGCTACCTAACCTAACCTTACCTATAAATATAGGTTAGGTTAGGTTAGGTAGGGTTGGTTAGGTTCGGTCATATATCTACGTTAATTTTAACTCCAATAAAAAAAAATTGACCTCATACATAGAGAAAAGGGTTGCTTTATCATTTCATAAGAAAAAAATTATAGTAAATATATTAATTCAGGAAAACTTGGCTTATTAGGCAAATCGGGCCTTGAATAGTAGGCTGAGAAGTGAGTTCTGGCTACTAGGTACGACATATATATATATATATATATATATATATATATATATATATATATATATATATATATATATGTATATATATAAATATATATATATATATATATGTATATATATATATATATATATATATATATATATATATATATATATATATATATATATATATATATATATATATATATACACAAAGCAGAACGTTTTAAAAGAGACCAACGTCGTCTATGCCTTCAAATGCCCTCTTGGGGATTGTAAGCCTCAAAAAACTCAGTATATAGGCAAGACAACAACATCTCTTTCCAGGCGTTTAACGATGCATAAGCAACAGAGCTCCATTAAGGAACATATAGCCTCTTCCCACAACCAAACCATCAGCAGAGAAATCTTAGCAAACAACACAGAAATCATCGATAGATACAGCGATAGTAGGCGGCTCGACGTCTACGAGGCACTACACATCAAGAAGTCAACACCAGCAATCAACAGCCAATTAATGCACAACTATATTATACCCACTTCAAGACTCCGCTCCAATATAGAAGCATCAAGAAATATGGGCCAATAAAAATAGGCCTTCTGCAGTTATCTACTTTTACTACCTGTTTGTATTTCATTGTTTCGTGTTCTGTCTTGTGTTAAAAGTTTTATTTCACCTCATCCAAAACTATTGTAACATGTCACTTCACCCAAATGTAGGTATAAAAACTCGAAAGATGTTTAAGCTATATACAGTTAAAGTTGTGTGTGTTTGTGTAAACTAAAGTCTTTGAAAATGTAATAAGTCTTACGAAACGCGCTCAAGTGTCGCGTCAGACTAGAAATAAAAATGAATTTTGGAGAATTGATCTTTGAATTACCATCAACAGTGAAAAGAAATGTAAGAAAGATCGAGAAAATTCGTGTTAGAATTATTAATCTTACTTTTTCGGTCATATTTAATAATATATGTCTTGATTCGATCAATCTTCAAGACACTTGACATCAAGACATCATATTTAATAATATATGTTTAATAATATATGTCATATTTATATAATATACGTGATGAGGTAAAGTGCATCATGAGCATATATATATATATATATATATATATATATATATATATATATATATATATATATATATATATGTATATATATATATATATATATATATATATATATGTATATATATATATATATATATATATATATATATATATATATATGTATATGTATATGCATATGCATATGCATATGTATATGTATATATATATATATATATATATATATAGATATATATATATATATATATATATATATATATATATATATATATATATATTGTGACAGTGTTCCCCCCCCCCCTCCCCCTTATATTTCTCCCACGCCTGCTGTAAGAGTCATGTCCACTTTACCCGAGCGTTCTCTACGTCGCAGGCATCAGTTTGATATATGTGGGAGGATTTAGTGTTCTCGGAGTGCCGAGAAATTTATCAAAGAAGAGTATTTTGGCCTGTGGTTTAGGCCCTTTAGGAAGCCAATATGGCGCTGGCTCTTCTGTTTTGCCGCCAAAACTATGTGACGTCAGTGACACCGGATTGGTCACCGACAGCGATGTGGCACAGGGAGCCAATGAAAACCTCCCATGGCGAATGTGACGTCACGAAGGAAGGGGGGTCCGGTCATCGCGCCGCGCTAGCGCCATCAGTCTGACACGACACGTCAAGGTGGTTGGACGTGCGAAGATTGGTCCTGTCAGTTTGACAGTTGTTTCCCGCTCCCATGGATTTTACACGTCACCCGAAGTCTGCCAGTACTCTGTTAGGTCTTCCTTCGATCATGTGTTGGACCAGAGAGGGAATCGACGGGATATTGAGCAACAAGTGCTCCAGGACAGGTACTGTGCAAGAAGAAGTGAAGTCTGTGCAGTGACGTATGCGACGTCTGAGGCAGTTCACCCGTTTGTGACGGCGTAGTGGCTGAACCGGACCACCGGGAAGCAGTGGAAGAAGAAAACTATTCGGGAATCCGAACGACTGCAGCCGAGATGTAGGCAGGCAGCCGTAGCTGGGAGAAGTCGACGGGCGGGAGACCGACTCCAACCCTACAAGAAGTCGAGGAGGAGCACGGACCTGCAGTGAAAAGGCACGGAGACGACGCGCTTACGGTGGGACGTTGATTGAGCACCTGGAGGACACGACAGTGTGTGTGTGGGGGCGTTCCCTACACGAGGCAGGAGCCAGGACCAGGAGCTACAACTCAACTCTCATCGGAGGATAGGTGGAAGTAGGTGATTCTAGTTTCCCTCCCAATTCTCCTTTAGTCAGCTATATTATTTAGCCAGAGTATTTTGTATGTCATGAGCAAGGCTCACCTATGTCACAGTAAGGCACAAGTGTGCAGTGGGGCTACATAGAGTACCCACAATATTTATGATTATTATTGGTGTGTACAGGCACCCGGAGTAATTGATGAAGTTACTGTGTGAATAATGTCTTTAATGAGACTTTAATACGATCATTTAGTGAGAGAATATATATATAATTATGCCAGTGTTTGGAGTTAGGCTATGTGCCCAGTAACTATGTTATTACCATTATTGATGTCTGACTCATCCATATATATATATATATATATATACGTCTATGCTCGTGTATTGAATAATCATTCATGTGTGCAGTGATTAATTGTGTTATCGCCCACGAAAGGAATTACTGAGAACTCCAGTAATATATACTTGCATACGTTATCATTAAATGAAGGGCAGTGTGTAATACCATGACAGTGAACTATTGTCACCTTTAATATAGAAATGTTTGATTGAGCACAAGATCAGTGTAGCTAAGTGTCTACGTGCTGTTGTCGCAAATATTGTGTGTTCGAACTTCTAGTGATCTTTGAGAACTTAAAGAAACTGGCGCGTCACGCCAAGCAAACAGATAAAGTGACATTCGCGTGGGGTCCGTCGCCCAGCTGATTTTGACATTGACGAGAGGGGGAGCGTTGCCGGCTTGGTGGGTTCATATTATATGTGTGGGAACGAGCGACTCCCGCCTGAAACAGCTGTTTGCTTATTGATATAATCTTGTGATGTCTTTGAATGAGTTTTAAGTAAAATACAAAGTACATTAGTGTTTATATCATCCCCTCCATATTTCTTGTGGCTATATAATACCTGACAGCAGATCGTGATAGAAGTAAATACCTGCCTGATATCAGACATATTGAGTGTGTTCTCGCCACTGTTACCACAATTCAACAAAACCACTGACGTGTTACTGGACACCGAAAACACCAGTTGGCGACCTTGAGGTTAGTAGTAGAGCCCTATGATGGGGCGGGCATACAACAGTTAAGTAAACAAGTTGTGTTCCCACTCCTTCTCGATCAGAGACCGGTTGGGATTGACTGGGATACTCTCCTGGCGTACAGTGATGCCGCGAGGATAGAGTGAAGACCCGCAGGGCTACGGTGAGTGACCTTGAGTGTACTGTTGCCCACCCGAGTAAACCCCGACATTGGCGACCTCGCCAGGATCACGATCAAGATAAAGGTTGTAGTTGTGGTACTTGGGAGTGGTATTAGATATCAGGTACAGGTTATTACTCATAGCACAAGATGGAGGATGATAAAGTAACAAGGTTCATTGACACTAGAGATGAGCAGGTGCTGGAGGAGTACACCAAGGCACAGTTACAGTCAATAGCAGACCATTTTGGGATAAAGTTGAAATCTTCCAGAGTGGGAGAGAGAAGACTGGAGATAATGGCGCAGCTCAGAGCACGAGATGAAGCTTTGGGGGAGGAACGGCCACAAACACCTGCCAGTATGGGAGAACACCTGAGCATTGGTGGGAGCAGCAGGGGATCCAGCGGCAGCAGGCACAGCGTTAAGCTGGAGATAATGAAGCTGCAGCTGGAAGCACAACTGAAGCGGGAAGAGCGAGAAGCAGAAGCGCAGCTGAGGAGAGAAGAAGCACAGCTGCGCAGGGAAGAACAAGAGCGAGAAGCACAGCTGAAGCGTGAAGAGCGAGAAGCACAGCTGAAGCGTGAGGAGCGAGAAGCAGAAGCACAGCAGCGCAAAGAAGAGCGAGAAGCACAGCTGCAGCGTGAGGAGCGAGAGGCACAGCAGAGCAAAGAAGAGTGAGAAGCAGAAGCACAGCAGCGCAGGGAAGAGCGAGAGGCACAGCAGCGCAAAGACGAGCTAGAAGCTAGAATGAAACAGCAGGAGATAGAAGCTAACAAGGATGGGGAGCTGAGGCGAGCTGAGCTAGGGCTAGCTCCCCCTGCTCCGCCACAGCAGGAGGACTGCCGAGTGAGGGAGCGAGATTTGCCGGTCTTTGTACCAAATGAAGCTGAAGGTTTCTTCGACCACTTCGAAAGGGTTGCTACTTTCAAGAGGTGGCCGAGGGCGGAGTGGGCGGAGCTGGTTCAGGGTAGGCTCACCGGTGAAGCTCGTGAAGCCTACAATATGCTCGACCTCCAAGAGTGCACCAACTACGATGCTGTAAAGAGAGCTGTGCTCCATTCTTTCAAGCTCACGCCGGAATGTTACAGGAAGAGATTCAGGGAATGTACCCGTTCGCCAGGAAAATTTTATGCGGAAACGGCGAGGGACATGGAGAGAAAGTTCCTTAAGTGGCTGGAGTCTGAAGGAGCGAGGTCGGCTGAGGAGGTCAAGCCCAGCAAACAATTTTAGGTTGCCACAACATATCTGGAAAGTATTTGAAAGGATTGGAAACGTTTGTTTTATCGTATCAGATACGATATTGTGTGTGGACTTAAATAGGTTTCCAAAACTTATAACCAAGACCTATGTATCTAACACTAATTTGAGATGTTGTGGCAACTTTACACTCCTAACATGAGTCATTCATAATCCATTCATACACCAATATGAATCTCTTGTGAAAGGTTTGAGCCTAATCTGAACCCTTTTCACATCTTCGTGTTTAAAGTTAAATTTCTTGAAATTAAATTATATTATTTTATATTATATTATTTTTATTATATTTTATTTTATAATGTATTATTATTTTTGTTATATTTTTTTATATTATATTATTGTTTTCAATTTAAATATTAAAACCAATTTAAGGGTAAAAAAATCAAATAATTTATATTTCTTTTATTATTTACTAACAAATCAGCAAAAATACAAAAACATATGACCAATATAATTATATATATAAGATATATATAAATAATATATATATATATAAATAATTTATATAATGTATATTATATATATATATATATATATATATTTATATATAAATATATTATTTATATATAAAAATATTATTTATATATAAATATATTATTTATATATAAATATATTATTTATATATAAATATATTATTTATATATAAATATATTATTTAAATATAAATATATATATATAAATATATATATATATATAAATATATATATATATATATATAAATATATATATATATAAATATATATATATATATAAATATATATATAAATATATATATAAATATATATATATATATATATATATATATATATATATATATAAATATATATATATATATAAATATATATATATATATATATATATATATATATATATATATATATAAATATATATATATAAATATATATATATAAATATATATATATATATGTATATATATATATATATATATATATATATATATATAAATATATATATATATAAATATATATATATATGTATATATATATATATATATATATATATATATATATATATATATATATATATATATATATATATATATTAGTGTAATATATAAGGGTGTGATGCACATGTCTTCTTGCTTCACCACCCTGTAATGAAATATTGTTTGTTACTAATTGTTTTCAATAATACATTATTTTATTATATAATATTTAATTTATTAATTAAAAACCCTTTCCATATTATAGAAAAAAAACTAAAACAAGAATCTATATAAAACTATAGAATAGAATAGAATAGAATAATAGAATAGAATCTATATAGAATCTATATATCATATATATATTTATATAAATAAATATATATATATATAAATATATATATATATATATATATATATATATATATATATATATATATATATATATATATATATATATTTATATATATATATTATTATATCCTGCCTTATTCCAGCCCATTATTAGAGATAGTAGCCACCTCTTATTTTGGTTTTCTTTCATTATTAGTGCTCAGAAAATTAAATATATCTACATATTTAGTCAAAATCAGTTACATTATTTTATCTTATTCATAGCATAAATGTTCTCAAAGATTACTAAAAAGAAATTGAATTAGACTACAGCAAATTGGCAAACTTTACCTTGTATCTGTTTCTACCGAGTTTGTTTGGGGCGTTCTTCAACATATCAGCAATACTTGTCTCAACATCTCTTTCAGTTGCATTAGTGTGGGTGTTGATACAGGCTTCTGGAAATTTATAAGAATTAATTAATATATATAATTATAATTCACTTTGCAATTCCCCATTCCACAGTCCTCTCGTCCTTCCCACTTCCCTGTCCCCACATCATCCCCACTATTCCCACTTCCCTGTCCCATCGTCCTCCTTACCATTTTCCCCTCCCCTGTCCCTTCTTCCTCCCCCACCATCTCCCATTCACCTGTCCCTTTGTCCTCCCCAGCATTCCCCTGTCCCCACCATCCCCAACACCCCAGTCCCCTCGTCTTCCCCACCATCCCCCCCTCTCGTCCTCCCCACCATTCCAAACTACCTCATCCGATGCATTCTATAATGGTCTGATGCTTCCATCAGAAAATTGGGAACATCAAATGATCTGATATTCCCATCACTGAAAAATAAGAACAGCTAAAAAAATGAAATGAAAAAAATAAAAAAATAAACTATACTCATGAAATGAACAGTATGGTAAACAACACAGCTCAATTTCAATGCAATGTCACACAAAATTATTAAATCGAAATGAAAATAAATTGAAATCTATGAAAATTCAAATTATCAATGCAATCGGAAATATTGAAATAATATCGCAACATAATATAGTGTGGGTTGCATTTACGTGCAACAGACGGTGCTGTTTTTCAAAAAAGGCATGGTTTTACCTGTCACAAGTGTGGCATCTATACTTATACTCACGAAATGAACGGTATGGTAAACAACATAGCTCAATTGCAATGCAATGTCACAATAACATTTAATAACAATAATAACAATAACATTTAAATATACTTTAAGATATAATCTAGAAGAAAATAAGGACATTGAAACGGTTCATGAACTCTATTTCAATAAAGGACACTATGGGGAACTTTGAAAAATAGTTAATGAGTAAAATTAGACAGACTTGTTGCTAGGCAGAGGAGCAAATAATGAGATATATGGCAAATTTTGCAAAATATACAATGAAGGTACACAAACATTCATACCCAAACAAAGCAAAATGCTAGGTAAGAACAAAGCAGTTGGCCCGTAGGAGAAAGGAGATACCTACAAGACTAGAATACAAGTCATTAACAAGCATGTAAGTATAATACATAATACATGCAGACATATATAATCCAAAAAAATGTCAAATTTACGTACTTATTATTACATTACAAATATCCAAGGTTTTGAAGACATGTTTCCTCTTGCGCCCAACGAGTAAATACTGAGACCAGACCCCATAGGTCCCTATCCTCCTCATCATTCGTCTCACTGTGTCTCCACAGCTTGCACCGCCCATTTGAGACAGCGTCTGGACCTGTTAAAATAATGCATAAGCTGTAAGGTAATAGAGAATAATATATATCTTTCAATCTCAACATTAGATTTTCTAATTTCCAACTGTATTAAATAAATAGCATTAAAATATTTTCCTTCTTAACTATTACAAAAATCCACGAATTTGAGTAACTTTTGCTTTTGTTGTATTTGTACCTTAAACATAACACTGAACAATCAATTATGTGCCACCCCACCTTCCTTCATCCCCAAAAAAACTAATCAAAAGACATATGTACAAGGCTAAAAAAATTAAGCAACACTTACCATACTCAGGCTAAAAGAATTAAGCAACACTTACCATACTCTTTTTATATTCACTGTTAACTTTTAGCTCGTGTGACAGACTTTCCACCTGCTCAACAGTTTCAAGTGGGGATGGAAGAATGTCTTCCAGGATTGGTATATCTCCATGTGTTTTTGACATACGGGTTTCCGTCATTTTGACAATATTCAGGATATCCCCTGATAAAAATGTCAATTTTGATAATTCCTTCATTATGTATTCCATTTTTTCTGTTACTGCAAAAAAAAAAGGCTTACTAGAACAAGCATTTAGTGTTGCATATATATGATATATGTATTGATCCTTAGTGGATCCTATTTTAGTGACAGACACATTGGTGTCATGTCACTATCAAATGGGCTACTGTCATGTAGCCTTCAATTATGTAACCTCTCCCATTCTATGATAGGGGTGACACAGGGCAGCATCCTTAGACCCCTCCTATTTGTTATATACATCAATGATCTGCTTTATGTCTCTAACATGATTAAACCTGTATTGTTTGATGATACTACCATCATCTACTTAGTTGCTTTACAAGAATGTAAAATTTCAAGTCTGTACTCTCCCTCAATGTATTTTCTTGTATGTATAACAAAAAATAAAGAATCAACACATAATAAATCGGTACTTACTAGATTTTTCGAAAGGAGAGCTAGCCACCAAATAATCATTCGAATTTTCGTCTCTATTACGTAGCAAAGAAGCAGGTCTACGGAAGCCTTTCCTGTTGAGTTCGAAGCCCAGATCACTCGTTGTCTCTGAAATGATATGAAATTATAAGTATTAAATTTAAAAACCAAATAATAAATATGATATTGCAAGTTGGGGCCGTCAAATCTCACTGAGGTAACGAAAAACACCCGGGCCAAGTTGGGGCCGTCAAATCTCACTGAGGTAACGAAAAACACCCGGGCCAAGTTGGGGCCGTCAAATCTCACTGAGGTAACGAGAAACACCCGGGCGAAGTTGGGGCCGTCAAATCTCACCGAGGTAACGAAAAAACACCCGGGCCAAGTTGGGGCCATCAAATCTCACCGAGGTAACTAAAAACACCCGGGCCAAGTTGGGGCCGTCAAATCTCACTGAGGTAACGAAAAACACCCGGGCAAAGTTGGGGCCATCAAATCTCACTGAGGTAACGAAAAACACCTGGGCCAAGTTGGGGCCGTCAAATCTCACTGAGGTAAAGAAAAACACCCGGGCCAAGTTGGGGCCGTCAAATCTCACTGAGGTAACGAAAAAACACCCGGGCCAAGTTGGGGCTAAAGCCTAATGTAACGAAAAACACCCGGGCCAAGTTGGGGCCGTCAAATCTCACTGAGGTAACGTAAAACACCCGGGCCAAGTTGGGGCCGTCAAATCTCACCGAGGTAACGAAAAAACACCCGGGCCAAGTTGGGGCTAAAGCCTAAAGTAACGAAAAACACCCGGGCCAAGTTGGGGCCGTCGAAAAAAGCAAAACGGCCCCGACTTGGCCCGGTTTACACTACACTACTTACCACTACGGCCCATCACACACAGATCACAATAACGTGATGCATCAAATGAAGAAATCCACAAGGGCCGTGATGAGGATTCAAACCTGTGTCCAGGAGCATCCCAGACACTGCCTTAATCGACTGAGCTACGACAGGGTAAAAGGGTTGAAACCGAACTTCTACTAAACTTCCTGGATCCTTTTACCCTGTTGTAGCTCAGTCGATTTAGGCAGTGTCTGGGATGCTCCCGGACGCAGGTTCGAATCCTCGTCACGGCCCTTGTGGATTTGTTCATTTGATGCATCACGTTATTGTGATCTGTGTGTGATGATGTAAGGGCGAAGAGAAAGAACGACCTGTTGACATAGCTCGGGTGCAGGGGGAGGGTTGTGTACAAGCCTGGTTTGTGCCTCGGAGAGGCTATGGGATCCAGTAGGATCGTCCTTCCTTTCCTCCCTAGAATCTGGATGTAGCAGGTGCTCAATTGTCAAAAGTGAAAAATTTGGGTTGTCTTCCAAATGCACCACATCGGTAAATTTTTTAATAATCTTTTAAAAATAGTAAATGCCACTATTTTTGCAAAATTATTACGAGATCTATTATTCTAATAAGGGTTTGATAAAATACAGTAGACTGCCTACTGGTTTTATCTGTAATAAGGTTTGATACAGATGATTATGGATATATTGAAATGCTCTTATTGTTAAGAAGCAATTTTTTAAAGAGTATTTTGTAATGAGCAGCTCTGAAAATCAGTTGATTACAGATAATGCTACATAATACACTTCATGTGTGTATATGTTATGTGACGGTAACGCGTTGGTGTTCGGCTGTTCAAAAGCTAGGGGTATGGCCTCGTCACATATAGAAAAAAAAATAGAAAATCTGGAACTTCGTCTGTGGTAAGGTAAGGAGAAGACACACAAAACACAAGTAAATTTTAACAATGAAATTTTAATTACGTTAAAGAAAGCAAAACATGAATAAAATGGACACACAAATTCGTATAATAAAAGCAATCAAAGTAATAAGAATAATTAAATGGTAAAATGAAAAGTTACGTTAAGACAAATGAACAAATAACAAGAGTATGGCAAACAATGGAAATAGGTGCCGGAATATTGGCTTCAAGCTATCACTTCTCTTAGTACACGTAAGCCTGGGGCTTTAGTCTACCAACGAGACGTGTTAACTTGTCGAAAGCATGGGATATTCTGAAGACTGAGGTCGTGGCGGCCCCAGACATCAAGTAGTATGGTGGGTGGAGTGCAGTTGCAGCTAGACCCGTAGCCAATCAGCGATGAGCCGGCGACAAGACAG
This sequence comes from Procambarus clarkii, assembly GCF_040958095.1. NCBI lineage: Eukaryota > Metazoa > Arthropoda > Malacostraca > Decapoda > Cambaridae > Procambarus > Procambarus clarkii. The sequence continues at coordinate 15,826,211 of NC_091185.1, forward strand.
GTAGTTTGGCGGTTTGAGGTGGAGCAGGTGTTCCTGGCTGCATACGTTTTGCGCTCTGGCAAACCTTGCTGGTGTTGTCGTTGTTGGATTTTTCTTCCATACTTGTTTTATATAGATGTTTATATCGACGTCTTTTGGAGGGAAGAGCAGGCTCAATCTCTTGAAGGAGATTATCGTCACAGTTACAACAAGTGTAAACAATTTGTTCACTTTCAAAACTTGGGTAATTACGTATGACAGTGTCAGACCACTGAGGAAGAATTGAAACAGGAATTTCCTCAAGTACTTTCATATTTCAGTAATACATCTTCAGAAGGAATTATTCCTCCTGAAGATGTATTATTTAAATATGAAAGCACTTACGGAAATTCCTGTTCCAATTCTTCTTTCGCGGTCTGACACTCACATTTTTCACCACATGTTAATTTCCGTGATTTACACACAAATTTATATACATACATATACATATACACACATATATAATATATGTATATATATATATATATATATATATATATATATATATATATATATATATATATATATATATATATATGTCGTACCTAGTAGCCAGAACGCACTTCTCAGCCTACTATTCAAGGCCCGATTTGCCTAATAAGCCAAGTTTTCATGAACTAATGCTTTTTCGACTACCTAACCTACCTAACCTTACCTAACCTAACTTTTTCGGCTACCTAACCTAACCTAACCTATAAAGGTAGGTTAGGCTAGGTTAGGTAGGGTTGGTTAGGTTCTGTCATATTTCTACGTTAATTTTAACTCCAATAAAAAAAAATTGACCTCATACATAATGAAATGTGTAGCTTTATCATTTTATAAGAAAAAAATTAGAGAAAATATATTAATTCAGGAAAACTTGGCTTACTAGGCAAATTGGGCCTTGCATAGTAGGCCGAGAAGTGCGTTCTGGCTACTAGGTACGACATATATATATATATATATATGCATATAAATAAAAAACAAGTAAATGTAAATAATTTTACCTTGCACCTAGATCCACCAAGCCTGTATGGCGCGCGTTTCAGTACTTCGGAAATCTAGAACTATCTAGAATCTCTAATCTGCAATGAAACAATACATATTATTGCATTTACCAAAACATGGATGAATGTAGAAAATACAGAACTATTAGCTGAATATCAAATAAATGGATTTAATCTATTTCACACAGATAGATATATTAGACCGTGTATGTTAGGTAATACCTAACATACACGCCTCCACACACACTACATTTGAAATGTAGTCTCGAAAAGACTACATTTCAACAGAAATGGGCCACAGACCAGTCACAAGACTGAACCTCGTCGAGGCCAAACGTCTAAATGAGAGCATGAACAAGAAAGAAATAATTTTTTAACATCAGGCAAAAGAGAAAAAGAAATAAAATAAAGAAAGGGATCTAGGGGTGGTTCTAAATAGAAAACTATCACCTGAGGACCACATAAAGAACATTGTGTGAGGAGCCTATGCCATGCATTCCAACTTCAGAATTGCTTTTAAATACATGGATGGCGAAATACTAAAAAAATTGTTCACCACTTTTGTTAGTCCAAAGCTAGAATATGCAGCAGTTGTGGGGTGCCCATATTGGGGTGCCATCACATTTAAACCAACCAAGCCCACAAATACGTCAACATGGACCAGCATTACATCGTCTAACATACTCTGTCAGATGTAACAACTAAATTTGTGAATTCAAGACCTAATCTATTGTATAACACAGTGTTAGTACGAGAAAAACATTACTTACATTCGAAGCCGTGTTTTAAAATGGCGGCGGTCTTGTTGTACTGACGCTCCACACTGTGTTCGTTTGCGTATGATGAACGTGTGACAATTTACTACAACAATTATTTAATTATTCTTATTCTTTAATTTACTATTTTTAGGGTACATGAAATTTCAAATTTATTTGCACACAATAATATAATTGCATTGTCATAACCTTTATATATTACGGAAAATACGATGACATGAACGAAGTCAAAGTGAAGTTGAAGTCAAAGTCATTCGCCGAACGTATTAGTCATTTTTTTTCTCCCAAACGATAGGGGATAACAAATCTACAGAGAATATAAGTGTACAGTAAAGTCAATTATATTCAGGAAAGTACATACATAGTTGATTTACAAACATAATGTTGGATTTATAGATAGAGCTAGTGCATACAATACCTAAAGCCACTATAGTAGGCATAGCATTTCAGGCAACCGGGCAGTATATATGGACCCCTCACTCAAATCTCTGAATATGTTAGATATTAAGTCCCTGCACATACTCTCCAGTGTATTTTATATATATCAAACGCTGCACTGTAATGTCAATCCTGACCTTAAAAGCTTCCTAGAAGGTTGTAACAGATCCCATGAGCACCACACCAGAAACAAATACCTATTTGATATTCCAAGAGTACGACTTAGTCAAACTAGAAATGCTTTACAAATCAAGGGACCTCGAATGTGGAATGACCTTCCCAATTATGTTAAAAACTGTACCTCTCCCAACCAGTTTAAGATAAATAAAGATAAATTTATAAGTTAAGAAAAATTCCACAAATCAAAACTGGAACTCAACTCAGAATGTATGGGGTTCATGATTTGTACCAAGAGAAACAACAACGGCACTTTCCTGCACCGTAGGAGGTTACACCCTTTCCAGTTTTAATCCCTCCCTTTCCACCCAAGAAGCAAATTAGAGATCAGCCCAAGCTTCGCCTTGAGGCAAAGCTCAACGCCTTAAGCCATATTGATGCTCTGTCCACAGAGCATTCTCTCTCTCAAATTATATACACTGATGGTTCCCTACACTGCACCACGGGTGCAGCTTGAAGTGCAGTTGTCCTGACAATGGGCGATGGCCTGTACTTTGAGTGGGGAGTCCGTATAAACAACTGGGCCTCTACCCTTCAGACTGAACTATTTGCCTTGATCCTTGCACTGAAATGTGTACAAGTCTCAAAACCTGATACATTAATTGTAAGTGACTCCTTATCATCCTTAAATGCTCTCAACTCTTTAAGACATAACTGTAACATGCTTGTGTCGGAAGCTAGACACAAATACAACAAAATTATTAAGGATGGTAACAGAGTCCATTTCATGTGGTCTTCATCTCATGTTGGGCTCCTAATGCATGATAGAGCTGATAAGTTAGCCAAAGAATCTGCCTTTAAAGGAGCCGTTGAGTGCAACCTTGGATTGTCAATGACCAATCTAAGAGCAGCAGTACACCGAGAACTTCAACAAGATCTTGTAGATCTGAGGCAAAGTGAAATTGACACCAGTAATTCCATCTATCATCATACTATCATGCAAGAGGAGCCACACATCTATGGATCATCCAATAAAATCAGCAGACTTCTAGATGTTACTACTGCTCGGCTTAGACTCGGTTACAAGTATCTCTGGGAATTCTCATTATCTGCTGATGTAGACCTGACCAAATGTAAACTGTGTCAACAAAATTATTCGCACACCCTCCGTCACTATGTGATGGAGTACGAAAAGATACATGAATTTAGAGACAATTCTATAACCAATGTTCCAGCGATGTGTCAATATTTCATTCAAAATGATCTGCTACCAGAAATTTTAGCCAAATATCCCCAGTTTGCTAACTGTAGATAACAACTAAGTGATTGTAACCTATCCACCGCTGCCCACTGGATGGGGGGCGGTGTGCAGGACAAACATATAAATTTTGATACTAGCTCTCCACATATGTCAGTTGCTTAATTTAGAACCTGTACTTGAGGTCGATCTCGAACCCATTGTTGATGTGATGACTTATATTGAATTTTGTAACTAGCTCATCAAGATTGTAACTTGCTTAGCTAAATGAATTGTGGGGTTCAGTCCCTGAGCCCATTATGTGCCTCTGTAACCCTTTCCACTACCGCCCACAAGATGGGTATGGGGTGGATAATAAATGAACTAAACTAACTAACTCATATTGAACTGTTCCATCTCATGTTGGAATAGTGCTCAACGAGGTGGCGGATGACTTGGCCAAACGTGCCACATCAAAACCACAAGTTGACATTGAATGTGAATTCACAATGAGACAAATAAGAAGCAAAATCAGAATTATTCAGGCACAGGCGGGAGTGGAGAGGAGAGAGATAATGTATGAGAGTAGTCAAACCATGCAACACTACATGTATGTGAGTCAAAACACCCATTTCACTTATGGTAAAAGGAGAAATGCTTGAAGTGACTCTGTGTACATGCGGCTCAGGCTTGGGTACAAATATTACTGGGAATATGGGATAGATGTTCATGATAATGACACGAAGTGTAAACTATGTGGTATGTTAAGGTCTCACACCCTGGCCCATTATGTTCTTGATTGTCCGTTGATTCATGTATATAGAAACACTGAGATAAGGACTGTTCCTGAACAAATAGCCTGGATGTGTCACAACGGAAAGGTTGATGATATTCTTGTGAGATATAAGAATTTTGCACCAAGACTGTAATATTTTGTTGAATTATCTGCAGGTGTCTTGCAAATTGTCTATACAGTATACCTAGGTCATAAAAGTATTTGTGTGTACGTCTGATAACATACTACTTGTGAAGGAGGAAATGTATATGTTTATCTCTCAGAATGTTTGGTAATATGTTTATTTGTGATGTGTGTCTATGTATGTATTAACACGTTGTACTGAATGGGGTGAGAATAGCTTGAGCTACCTCATCCCTTTGTTTTTCATGCCCGAAACGCTTTGCGTAATAGTGGCTTTAGGCATTGTATGTACTAGCCCTATCTATAAACTCATTACTCTTTGTAAAATCTCTTGTATGTATGTACCTTACCTAAATAAACATTTGATTTGATTTGAGTATTATAAACAACAGAGGTCCCAGGACAGAGCTTGGAGGTACTCAACCTACAACATTTTCCAACTCTGACTTAACCCCATTTATACTAACTGTTGAGCGTTGACCATTTATACATCAACTCTGTTGATGTGAGCACTTAATTGGCGGTCAGTGGTGGAGCTTAATTCTTAAAAAGCAATATATACTTTCGATCGTGATTTAGTTTAGTCTGCCGTTTAAAGAAAAAAAGAGCATATCAATGGTATATCACAGAAAACGAATTTATCATAAACTCATGTATTTGTCTTATCATATTGAACTGCATTCATATTTTTAATATATAACAATATGAATATACAAATTTCTGTAAATCCCCTACCATGTTGGAATCTGTGGAAATGATTGAGCATATGTGCTGGCTGAAGGCGCTGTAGGAAACCACATTGGTTTCATTTTGGATACAAATGTCCATGGAGATTCAGAATGGAAACTAATTATATAGTTGAACCTGCAGAGAGGAGTTTAAGAATCTGTGTTGAGAGTGATGGACACAGCCTTCACAATTATACTTCAGAGAATGTAAACATCTAAGAGTCATTAGAAATATGTGTAGAATAATAAACCCTACATTGTTTGAATTAGGGAAAACACCATTTGTCATATATAGATACTAGCTGTTCCTTGTAACACTGTAAAAGTGTTTGGTTTAGTTTAATACATACATAGAGTACACGAGTCACAGACAGGGATCTGAGAGGCGCCAGTTGTCTGCCTGAGATCTCACACCTCAAAGCGTTAATGACCTCAAGTGACCTGAGGTCAGATCATGAGAATTTCACCTTGCTTCCGCTAAGCTCTTAATTGTAGTCTGGTAGCCTTCAAACAAGCCGACGTTTAAGGAGTGGCTTGGTAGTGCCGGAGGCTATCTACTTGTGGGCGGAGTTAGCTACTAGGTTCCCCAATATAAACTCGGAGAGCTATCCAGCAGAGAGCATTAACGAGACAGAACGGCAGTCAACAGAAGCAGAGGAGACGGCCCTAGCAGGGAGGCTGTCGGCCGGCAGGGCGGGAGTCTCTGTCAACTACAGACCCCCCCCCCCTCTCTATCCAGCTATAGGCAGAGACACTTGGTGAGTTGAGCAGTAAGGTGACTTGGTCGTGTTTACATATGTTGTGTGATGATCAGGGGCAGTCAAGTTGTAGGGTTCTCGAATTCTTGGATGATGACTCACTTTGAATATTAATCGTTAACATTTTAATTGGATTGCTTAAGTTATGATACTTATCATGAAAAATATACTTGTTGAATTTATTATTTAAATGGTCTTTCACTGTGTTCCTTAGAGTTTTGAGTTGAGGTGAGAAAGCCTCTGTGATTACTGGTTTCATGATTTAATGAGTACATGTTTGGAGAATGATACATGGTACAGAGGGAACATACTAATAATGAACTCATGATAACATCCTTTGAGAATTTTGTGATACAGGCAAGTTCCATTCCTTGTCTTGTATGTAATGATCATGAATGGATGGTGGCAGCATTTCGTCTTCTACTATCTACTTCTACTATCTACTCTTCTACTTCTACCTATCTACACCTCTCCCTCCACCCATCTCTAAACTCTCACTTTCAACTAATGACCCTCCTCGCTCCTCCCACCTCCCTACCTCTCACCCCAATCCCTCACTAATTACTCCACTATTCATTTCTTTCCTTTCGCTTTCTCTTATACGTTTGTGGCAATGATTCTGTATTCTAGAGTTCTCTCTAGAGTTTCGGGTAACTGATCAAGTGACGGCGCCTTGTAGTCTTAGCACCTAGGTAGTCAAATACCTAGGTTACAAGGTGTTGAACGAGAGAGGTTGCCTTAGGAACTCTGGAGGTGCTCTAGAATAGTTAGCTAACTGGGGACGGGATAACGGACAAGAGAGAGCTGTTTCCCCCGGCCTCGTTAGTTAACTGGGGGGTGGAATAATGGACAAGATAGAGCTATTTCCCCCACCCCCCGTTACAATGTTGGCAGCGGTGTTGAACAATGTTGTAGGTAGTTGGTGTTCTTTTAACATTGTTCAGTCCCACGTGTCCTTTTGCCGCTCAGGCGCTATCAGGGAGATCTTGACAGGTGTTTACTTTCGCGATTTAGCGAGTTTTCAGGTTAGGAGATTGTGATTCTCTGGTGTTGTGGTTTAGTGATTTTGTGAGTTTTGTGGTGTTCAGGGAATGTTCACCAGAACTTGCGAATGTAGTGATTTATGTTAGTGATAAGATATGGCGATTTGGGAACTTAGCGGTGTTGGTAGTGGAGCTCACCTGAGTGTGACAGGTGACCTCGCATGTCCCACGGGGACACCCAGCCACCGCTGGTCTCCAGGTCAGTGGGGAGTGGCAGGTGTAGTTTTTAAGTAGTGGTTCTGCTCAGATTATTGCGATCGACTGTTTTACTCCATTTGAACGCAATAACCCGAGGTGTACTGGTATTGTACAGCATACTAGGGGGAGGCTTAGTATGTCAGTAGACTTCACGTTGGGGACGCTCGACGTTAGATAGTCTGGTCACAGGGGTGGCAACAGTTTGGAGTTGTTGACCGGCGGAGATGCTAGGGAAACACTCTGGGTCACGTAGGTGGCTGTAGGTTAAGGGTGGGAGTAACGGTTAATTAAGTACTTAAGATTAGGAACGGTACAGTTAAGTTTAGGCTAGTGTTTTGTCTATTAGTGTTGATTTTTTTTTTGTGTGACAAGTTAAAAGTAGTGATGACCTTATTCTCTTTTCTCTAACTTTACTCTGTTACTGTTTTATGTTCCACCAAGTCAATATCATTCAGAGTTAATTGGATTATTAAAATTGAAGTGTAGTTGTTGCCAGGAGGAGAGCGGTATGACTGGACTGTGTAACCCTATACAAACTACAGGGTCACATAACATATCTTGAGAGCACGATATTGTCGCCTTTCTGTTCACCCACAGGTGGGAGCCAGAAGAGAGGAGAGATGCACATACAAACGAGGGAGACGGCTGCTGTGTACCACACTCACGGGCGTTTATCACCACCACCACGACCAGCCCACTACCTGGAGGTCATGGCTCCACCACCATCACCACCCCAGGGGACCCCAAGATGCAGCTCTCTCGGTCAGTCAACATTGGTCTACCCAGTGGACCCCAGGTCGTTCTGCAGACGACCCCAGACGACCCAGTAAAGATGGAAGAGGAGCAACAACGACTCCAGTCTGTACCACCAACATCGGTCTACCCAGGATGGACCCCAGGACGGACGGACCCCAATGGACCCCAGGTCGCTTGTCAAAGACCCATGGGAGGAGGAAGAGAGAAGAAAGAAGAGAGAAGAAAGAAGAGAGAAGAAGGAAGAGAGAAGAAAGAAGAAAGAAGAAGAAGAAGATAAGACACGCTGAGTGAGACATGATACCTAGTGTCCCTTGCTGGTGTCAGCATCATTGCATGGAGCGTAATTGCAAGACAGGATCGTTTGCCTTAACTGGCCGCCCCTCCTGCAAGCATGTTGCTCTGTTGAGTGATTCATCCTGTGTCGTGCGGACTTGATGTGGCTGTCAGAAGTAGCTCTCTGAAGGAGGCGTGCTGGAGCAACAGGGAGGAAGAAGAGTAGGATGGGATTTCTACTGTTGGCAACTATATGAAGGTCTCGAAACTTGTAGTCCCTATAGCTGTGAAGAACCCCAATATACGTCTCTCATGGTGACTGACGTAGGGCCAATTACAGATCAGCTGGGACAACCGAATTCCACGGTCCTGTGCGCAGTTCAAGTAGTAACAGCTTTCGGGTTGACCAAGGGTTGTTGTGCGTTAACGACGGAGAAGCGACGGAGGCAGTTGTGTTGAAGAAATGTGATACAGGATTATCTACAAGACCAAGCAGTGACGTCGCCCAGCCAGAGACAATGGACGTCTGTCTACATATTTCATTTTTTAGAGTAGGATGATGTATATTTGTTAAGCTAGGATGTATTTTTTTTTCGTTAATAAAGTTGTTGCACACAGCTAGCTTGCTTTAGCAGTGTTGCAAAAACTTTATTTCGGGGAGAAGGGGAGATGTAACACTGTAAAAGTGTTTGGTTTAGTTTAATACATACATAGAGTACACGAGTCACAGACAGGGATCTGAGAGGCGCCAGTTGTCTGCCTGAGATCTCACACCTCAAAGCGTTAATGACCTCAAGTGACCTGAGGTCAGATCATGAGAATTTCACCTTGCTTCCGCTAAGCTCTTAATTGTAGTCTGGTAGCCTTCAAACAAGCCGACGTTTAAGGAGTGGCTTGGTAGTGCCGGAGGCTATCTACTTGTGGGCGGAGTTAGCTACTAGGTTCCCCAATATAAACTCGGAGAGCTATCCAGCAGAGAGCATTAACGAGACAGAACGGCAGTCAACAGAAGCAGAGGAGACGGCCCTAGCAGGGAGGCTGTCGGCCGGCAGGGCGGGAGTCTCTGTCAACTACAGACCCCCCCCCCTCTCTATCCAGCTATAGGCAGAGACACTTGGTGAGTTGAGCAGTAAGGTGACTTGGTCGTGTTTACATATGTTGTGTGATGATCAGGGGCAGTCAAGTTGTAGGGTTCTCGAATTCTTGGATGATGACTCACTTTGAATATTAATCGTTAACATTTTAATTGGATTGCTTAAGTTATGATACTTATCATGAAAAATATACTTGTTGAATTTATTATTTAAATGGTCTTTCACTGTGTTCCTTAGAGTTTTGAGTTGAGGTGAGAAAGCCTCTGTGATTACTGGTTTCATGATTTAATGAGTACATGTTTGGAGAATGATACATGGTACAGAGGGAACATACTAATAATGAACTCATGATAACATCCTTTGAGAATTTTGTGATACAGGCAAGTTCCATTCCTTGTCTTGTATGTAATGATCATGAATGGATGGTGGCAGCATTTCGTCTTCTACTATCTACTTTCTACTTCTACTATCTACTCTTCTACTTCTACCTATCTACACCTCTCCCTCCACCCATCTCTAAACTCTCACTTTCAACTAATGACCCTCCTCGCTCCTCCCACCTCCCTACCTCTCACCCCAATCCCTCACTAATTACTCCACTATTCATTTCTTTCCTTTCGCTTTCTCTTATACGTTTGTGGCAATGATTCTGTATTCTAGAGTTCTCTCTAGAGTTTCGGGTAACTGATCAAGTGACGGCGCCTTGTAGTCTTAGCACCTAGGTAGTCAAATACCTAGGTTACAAGGTGTTGAACGAGAGAGGTTGCCTTAGGAACTCTGGAGGTGCTCTAGAATAGTTAGCTAACTGGGGACGGGATAACGGACAAGAGAGAGCTGTTTCCCCCGGCCTCGTTAGTTAACTGGGGGGTGGAATAATGGACAAGATAGAGCTATTTCCCCCACCCCCCGTTACATCCTAAAGATTCACCCATTTTGCACCAGCAATATAACATAAGATTTTAAGGGTTGACGAATGTTAATCTTCTTGTTTGATAAACTGTGAACTTGAGACATAGTTAATAAGAACATTCCAATATATAAGACAACAAAAAGTTTTCAGATTCTTTCCAGCAACTTTTATAATTTATATAAATTATTTTAGGGAATAATACATAAATTATATATTTAAACATGATATAGTATTTAGTGGAATGCATAAGGAGTCAAATTGTGTTAAAAAGAGCGACTTTTAGAAAATTTGGAAAACTATTTTTTTCTGATCATATTATAACTAAATGGATTTTAAAGGTTTCACTCAGCCAATATATATCATTCACAATTTATTATAATGAATTTTACAAAAAAAAACATAAATTTTATATTTAAACATGTAAAAACTATGTGTTTTACATTTGGAACAAAATAGTTGTAGAAAAACAATTTAAAATAAAACCTTTGTGTTTGGATTTTTTGATTAAAAGTTTCTCAAATGCTCTCCTGCACCATTCTCAATGCAAATCATTCCCACACCTATGGGAAGAGATAGGCGAACGTTTTGTAGATGATTTGTGTTTGCTGGGAGAGGCTTATGGACATGGAGAAGTTTATGTCCGTGCTCTCTCCTGAGATCAGGATGAGAGTAAAGGAGGCGGACATAAAAGACCTGAGGGCCGCAGCCGACAGAGCCGACATGCTGGAAGAAGCCTTACGCCCACGCAGAGAGGGACAGCACCGACCGCCCGTATACTCCGGAAATGGTAGAAATTATAGGAGGACGGACGGATGGAGGACAGGAGCGAGTTCTCCCAAGTCCCACCTCTCGAGTGGCGACAACAGAGGCTCGAAGAGTGCTGTGGAGCCGGTAAAGAAGTACCAAGCTGAGAGCTCAGGAGCTGTTGCTGCAACGAAGGAGTCAACGGATGGTACGAGGAAGACACACGGAGCGACGGCCTCTGGAGGCGGTGCCAAGGCGAGCAGTGGTGGATGGTCTCCGACGAGGAAGATCCGCTGCTACAACTGCGGATTATTCGGACACGTCGTGCGGTAATGCAAATGCCCTAAACAGCGGGGGAACGTTGCTTTCGTGAGGGTCGAGGACCAGATGGCCGAGAGGGTGCGGGATGAACCCGTACTGAGTGGGGAGAAAAGTGTTCACCCATTCGTGTGTGAGGGAACCGTAAGGATGGGGGACACAGACCCCATCCCGGTGAAGATATTAAGAGACACTGGGGCAGATTTTACCCTGGTGAGCGAAACCCTGTTCCCCGAGGGTTACGAGAGTACCAGTGTGGGGGTGGCAAGTGTGAGCACTGTGGGAGGCCCAGTGAGGATGCCCCTACACCAGGTGACTCTGAATTCTGATTATGGCTGCCAGACCCTAGTGGTGGGGGTCTGTGCATCAATGCCCAAGATGGAGGCACAAGTCATCTTGGGAAATGACGCATGTGGAGGATATGTCCTCCCGAATCTCGTGAAGGGCGAGGAGTGCCTAGAGCAGTATAAGGAGATGGGCGGAGTGTTAGACGCCTGTGGGAACAAGAAAGGAATCGCCATGGTGGCGTTCCCGGTTTGTGCTGTGATGCCGAAACAGCGCGAAGGACACGGAGGGTGTGGATCTGATGAGGCTGAGGAGACGTCCGACAGCCTGGGAATCGATCACCTCTTCATGGGACCCGGAGAACGAGCGGAGGGCGAAGGCAGCCTGAATGGTGAGTTGCAGGTGACCCTCACCAGTTCTCTAGGGGTAGACCGCACTCGTCTTGGAGAGTTGCAGCAAATGGAGTTCCCCGAATTAATTCGTGAGGCCAAAGGAGGACGTGTGGGTCCTGAGAGGGCCACTCATTTTTACATACGGAACGGCATGCTGATGAGACAGTGGAGGCCAGTGAAGATGGAGGCCGGAGAAGAGTCTCTAGGTACGAGGCACCAGGTAGTGTTGCCGGCCCAGTTCAGAGCGGCAGTGTTGGACCTATCGCATTCTGTAGACTCTGCAGGTCACCTGGGGGTGACCAAGATGCTGTGAAAGATCAGGGATCATTTCTACTGGCCAGGTATGGACGCCGATGTGAGGCGTTATTGTAAAACGTGCTTACCGTGCCAGAGGGCAGGGAAGAGTCAATCCGCGATACCGAAGGCCCCGATGGTCACTGTTCCGGCGTTTGGGCCTGCATTCGAGCGTCTGTTGGTCGACGGGGTGGGTCCGTTGCCAAGGACGAAACGAGGGAATACCTACCTCATGACGATCATGTGTGCGTCCACCAGATTTCCAGAAGCCGTCCCGATGCGACGTTTGACGTCGAGAGGAGTAGCCGGGCAACTACAACGATTTTTCTCTTGGGTGGGGATGCCCAGAGAAATTCAGACAGACTGTGGAAGTATATTCCAGTCTAAGTGGTTCCGACAGACGGTGACAAGTTGGGGAGTGACTCAGAATGAGTTGCTGAGGGGTGCCGAAGGCTGCACAGTATACATCGATGACATCGTCGTGTACGCCGATAATTGGAAGACGCACCTGGAGAGACTCAAAGAATTGTTTAGAAGGCTAGAGGAGGCTAACTTGACTGTAAATTTAGCCAAGAGCGAGTTTGGGAAGGCCCACTTAGAGTACCTTGGCTTCGTCATCGGCCAAGGTGAAGTAACCCCTGTAGATCACAAAGTGTCAGCCATTAAGAAATACCCCGTGTCCAGAACGCGTAAAGAGTTGCTAAGGTATCTCAGGATGATAGGGTACTATCGTGGGTACTGCAGGAATTTTTCCACGGTAGCGCATCCCCTGACCGAGCTACTCTCCAAGAATGTGCGATGGAGATGGGGAGAGGCCTGCCAAGAGTCTTTTGAGAAGACCAAGAAACTGTTGACGGAGGCCCCGATATTAATATCCCTAGATTTCTCAGCCGGATTCATCCTGTACGTAGACGCCAGCGACGTTGGGATAGGGGCCATGTTGGCTCAAGAGAGGAGTGAGATACATAGGCCAGTAGCTTTCTACTCTAAGAAGTTTGTGAAATACCAGCGGGCCTATAATACCGTTGAGAAAGAGGCATTGGCACTAGTTATGGCCCTGAAGCACTTCGATGTGTACGTGGGAGGAGGGGCGAGACCTGTTCTGGTGTTCACAGATCACAACCCTCTCACCTTTTTGTACAAAATGAGGAACTACAACCAACGTCTGACGAGGTGGGCGTTGCTACTGCAAGAGTACCGGCTGGACATCAAGCACATCAGGGGGAAGGACAACGTGGTTGCAGATGCCCTGTCCCGTATACACAAACCAGACATGACTCTTATTTTAAGGGGAGGGGTATGTGACGGTGTTCCCCCCCCCTTATATTTCTCCCACGCCTGCTGTAAGAGTCATGTCCACTTTACCCGAGCGTTCTCTACGTCGCAGGCATCAGTTTGATATATGTGGGAGGATGTAGTGTTCTCGGAGTGCCGAGAAATTTATCAAAGAAGAGTATTTTGGCCTGTGGTTTAGGCCCTTTAGGAAGCCAATATGGCGCTGGCTCTTCTGTTTTGCCGCCAAAACTATGTGACGTCAGTGACACCGGATTGGTCACTGACAGCGATGTGGCACAGGGAGCCAATGAAAACCTCCCATGGCGAATGTGACGTCACGAAGGAAGGGGGGTCCGGTCATCGTGCCGCGCTGGCGCCATCAGTCTGACACGACACGTCAAGGTGGTTGGACGTGCGAAGATTGGTCCTGTCAGTTTGACAGTTGTTTCCCGCTCCCGTGGATTTTACGCGTCACCCGAAGTCTGCCAGTACTCTGTGAGGTTTTCCTTCATTCATGTGTTGGACCAGAGAGGGAATCGACGGGATATTGAGCAACAAGTGCTCCAGGACAGGTACTGTGCAAGAAGAAGTGAAGTCTGTGCAGTGACGTATGCGACGTCTGAGGCAGTTCACCCGTTTGTGACGGCGTAGTGGCTGAACCGAGCCACCGGGAAGCAGTGGAAGAAGAAAACTATTCGGGAATCCGAACGACTGCAGCCGAGACGTAGGCAGGCAGCCGTAGCTGGGAGAAGTCGACGGCCGGGAGACCGACTCCAACCCTACAAGAAGTCGAGGAGGAGCACGGGCCTGCAGTGAAAAGGCACGGAGACGACGCGCTTACGGTGGGACGTTGATTGAGCACCTGGAGGACACGACAGTGTGTGTGTGGTGGCGAACCCTACACGAGGCAGGAGCCAGGACCAGGAGCTACAACTCAACTCTCATCGGAGGATAGGTGGAAGTAGGTGATTCTAGTTTCCCTCCCAATTCCCCTTTAGTCAGCTATATTATTTAGCCAGAGTATTTTGTATGTCGTGAGCAAGGCTCACCTATGTCACAGTAAGGCACAAGTGTGCAGTGGGGCTACATAGAGTACCCACGATATTTATGATTATTATTGGTGTGTACAGGCACCCGGAGTAATTGATGAAGTTATTGTGTGGATAATGTCTATAAAGAGACTTTAATATGATCATTTAGTGAGAGAATATATATATAATTATGCCAGTGTTTGGAGTTAGGCTATGTGCCCAGTAACTATGTTATTACCATTATTGATGTCTGACTCATCCATATATATATATATACGTCTATGCTCGTGTATTGAATAATCATTCATGTGTGCAGTGATTAATTGTGTTATCGCCCACGAAAGGAATTACTGGGAACTCCAGTAATATATACTTGCATACGTTATCATTAAATGAAGGGCAGTGTGTAATACCATGACAGTGAACTATTGTCACCTTTAATATAGAAATGTTTGATTGAGCACAAGATCAGTGTAGCTAAGTGTCTACGTGCTGTTGTCGCAAATATTGTGTGTTCGAACTTCTAGTGATCTTTGAGAACTTAAAGAAACTTTCGCGTCACGCCAAGCAAACAGATAAAGTGACATTCGCGCGGGGGCCGTCACCCAGCTGATTTTGACATTGACGAGAGGGGGAGCGTTGCCGGCTTGGTGGGTTCATATTATATGTGTGGGAACGAGCGACTCCCGCCTGAAACAGCTGTTTGCTTATTGATATAATCTTGTGATGTCTCTGATTGAGTTTTAAGTAAAATACAAAGTACATTAGTGTTTATATCATCCCCTCCATATTTCTTGTGGCTATATAATACCTGACAGCAGACCGTGATAGAAGTAAATACCTGCCTGATATCAGACATATTGAGTGTGCTCTCGCCACTGTTACCACAATTCAACAAAACCACTGACGTGTTACTGGACACCGAAAACAGCAGTTGGCGACCTTGTGGTTAGTAGTAGAGCCCTATGAAGGGGCGGGCATACAACAGTTAAGTGAACAAGTTGTGTTCCCACTCCTTCTCGATCAGAGGCCGGTTGGGATTGACTGGGATACCGTCCTGGCATACAGTGGCGCCGCGAGGATAGAGTGAAGACCCGCAGGGCTACGGTGAGTGACCTTGAGTGTACTGTTGCCCACCCGAGTAAACCCCGACAATATATATATATATATATATATATATATATATATATATATATATATATATATATATATATATATATATATATATATATATATATATATGCCTATACTTGCATAAACCACAAGTGAAGATTAACAATCTTTGGACAACACCCACCAGTGGGACTCGAACCCAGAAAGCACAACTACCTTCCAGTAGCTGCCATAACTAGTATGCTTTAACCCACTACACCATCAGACCCTACAAAAGAAGTAGAGACTTCGAGATATATATACATCTCAAATATCTCCACTTCCCGAGGGCACCAGATGAGTGTGGGGTTAGTCTGCATTTTTCGTCAAGCCACTGTCAATGTGAGAGAACTCGTGTCCAGCTTATAAGCCTATACTTGCATAAACCACAAGTGAAGATTAACAATCTTTGGACAACACCCACCAGTGGGACTCGAACCCAGAAAGCACAACTACCTTCCAGTAGCTGCCATAACTAGTATGCTTTAACCCACTACATCATCAGACCCTACAAAAGAAGTAGAGACTTCGAGATATATATACATCTCAAATATCTCCACTTCCCGAGGGCACCAGATGAGTGTGGGGTTAGTCTGCATTTTTCGTCAAGCCACTGTCAATGTGAGAGAACTCGTGTCCAGCTTATAAGCCTATACTTGCATAAACCACAAGTGAAGATTAACAATCTTCGGACAACACCCACCAGTGGGACTCGAACCCAGAAAGCACAACTACCTTCCAGTAGGTGCCATAACTAGTATGCTTTAACCCACTACACCATCAGACCCTACAAAAGAAGTAGAGACTTCGAGATATATATACATCTCAAATATCTCCACTTCCCAAGGGCACCAGATGAGTGTGGGGTTAGTCTGCATTTTTCGTCAAGCCACTGTCAATGTGAGAGAACTCGTGTCCAGCTTATAAGCCTATACTTGCATAAACCACAAGTGAAGATTAACAATCTTTGGACAACACCCACCAGTGGGACTCGAACCCAGAAAGCACAACTACCTTCCAGTAGCTGCCATAACTTGTATGCTTTAACCCACTACACCATCAGACCCTACAAAAGAAGTAGAGACTTCGAGATATATATACATCTCAAATATCTCCACTTCCCGAGGGCACCAGATGAGTGTGGGGTTAGTCTGCATTTTTCGTCAAGCCACTGTCAATGTGAGAGAACTCGTGTCCAGCTTTTAAGCCTATACTTGCATAAACCACAAGTGAAGATTAACAATCTTTGGACAACACCCACCAGTGGGACTCGAACCCAGAAAGCACAACTACCTTCCAGTAGCTGCCATAACTAGTATGCTTTAACCCACTACACCATCAGACCCTACAAAAGAAGTAGAGACTTCGATATATATATACATCTCAAATATCTCCACTTCCTGAGGGCACCAGATGAGTGTGGAGTTAGTCTGCATTTTTCGTCAAGCCACTGTCAATGTGAGAGAACTCGTGTTCAGCTTATAAGCCTATACTTGCATAAACCACAAGTGAAGATTAACAATCTTTGGACAACACCTACCAGTGGGACTCGAACCCAGAAAGCACAACTACCTTCCAGTAGCTGCCATAACTAGTATGCTTTAACCCACTGCACCATCAGACCCTACAAAAGAAGTAGAGACTTCGAGATATATATACATCTCAAATATCTCCACTTCCCGAGGGCACCAGATGAGTGTGGGGTTAGTCTGCATTTTTCGTCAAGCCACTGTCAATGTGAGAGAACTCGTGTCCAGCTCATAAGCCTATACTTGCATAAACCACAAGTGAAGATTAACAATCTTTGGACAACACCCACCAGTGGGACTCGAACCCAGAAAGCACAACTACCTTCCAGTAGCTGCCATAACTAGTATGCTTTAACCCACTACACCATCAGACCCTACAAAAGAAGTAGAGACTTCGATATATATATACATCTCAAATATCTCCACTTCCCGAGGGCACCAGATGAGTGTGGGGTTAGTCTGCATTTTTCGTCAAGCCACTGTCAATGTGAGAGAACTCGTGTCCAGCTTATAAGCCTATACTTGCATAAACCACAAGTGAAGATTAACAATCTTTGGACAACACCCACCAGTGGCACTCGAACCCAGAAAGCACAACTACCTTCCAGTAGCTGCCATAACTAGTATGCTTTAACCCACTACACCATCAGACCCTACAAAAGAAGTAGAGACTTCGAGATATATATACATCTCAAATATCTCCACTTCCCGAGGGCACCAGATGAGTGTGGGGTTAGTCTGCATTTTTCGTCAAGCCACTGTCAATGTGAGAGAACTCGTGTCCAGCTTATAAGCCTATACTTGCATAAACCACAAATGAAGATTAACAATCTTTGGACAACACCCACCAGTGGGACTAGAACCCAGAAAGCACAACTACCTTCCAGTAGCTGCCATAACTAGTATGCTTTAAACCCACTACACCATCAGACCCTACAAAAGAAGTAGAGACTTCGAGATATATATACATCTCAAATATCTCCACTTCCCGAGGGCACCAGATGAGTGTGGGGTTAGTCTGCATTTTTCGTCAAGCCACTGTCAATGTGAGAGAACTCGTGTCCAGCTTATAAGCCTATACTTGCATAAACCACAAGTGAAGATTAACAATCTTCGGACAACACCCACCAGTGGGACTCGAACCCAGAAAGCACAACTACCTTCCAGTAGGTGCCATAACTAGTATGCTTTAACCCACTACACCATCAGACCCTACAAAAGAAGTAGAGACTTCGAGATATATATACATCTCAAATATCTCCACTTCCCAAGGGCACCAGATGAGTGTGGGGTTAGTCTGCATTTTTCGTCAAGCCACTGTCAATGTGAGAGAACTCGTGTCCAGCTTATAAGCCTATACTTGCATAAACCACAAGTGAAGATTAACAATCTTTGGACAACACCCACCAGTGGGACTCGAACCCAGAAAGCACAACTACCTTCCAGTAGCTGCCATAACTAGTATGCTTTAACCCACTACACCATCAGACCCTACAAAAGAAGTAGAGACTTCGAGATATATATACATCTCAAATATCTCCACTTCCCGAGGGCACCAGATGAGTGTGGGGTTAGTCTGCATTTTTCGTCAAGCCACTGTCAATGTGAGAGAACTCGTGTCCAGCTTATAAGCCTATACTTGCATAAACCACAAGTGAAGATTAACAATCTTTGGACAACACCCACCAGTGGGACTCGAACCCAGAAAGCACAACTACCTTCCAGTAGCTGCCATAACTAGTATGCTTTAACCCACTACACCATCAGACCCTACAAAAGAAGTAGAGACTTCGAGATAAATATACATCTCAAATATCTCCACTTCCCGAGGGCACCAGATGAGTGTGGAGTTAGTCTGCATTTTTCGTCAAGCCACTGTCAATGTGAGAGAACTCGTGTCCAGCTTATAAGCCTATACTTGCATAAACCACAAGTGAAGATTAACAATCTTTGGACAACACCCACCAGTGGCATTCGAACCCAGAAAGCACAACTACCTTCCAGTAGCTGCCATAACTAGTATGCTTTAACCCACTACACCATCAGACCCTACAAAAGAAGTAGAGACTTCGAGATATATATACATCTCAAATATCTCCACTTCCCGAGGGCACCAGATGAGTGTGGGGTTAGTCTGCATTTTTCGTCAAGCCACTGTCAATGTGAGAGAACTCGTGTCCAGCTTATAAGCCTATACTTGCATAAACCACAAGTGAAGATTAACAATCTTTGGACAACACCCACCAGTGGCACTCGAACCCAGAAAGCACAACTACCTTCCAGTAGCTGCCATAACTAGTATGCTTTAACCCACTACACCATCAGACCCTACAAAAGAAGTAGAGACTTCGAGATATATATACATCTCAAATATCTCCACTTCCCGAGGGCACCAGATGAGTGTGGGGTTAGTCTGCATTTTTCGTCAAGCCACTGTCAATGTGAGAGAACTCGTGTCCAGCTTATAAGCCTATACTTGCATAAACCACAAGTGAAGATTAACAATCTTCGGACAACACCCACCAGTGGGACTCGAACCCAGAAAGCACAACTACCTTCCAGTAGGTGCCATAACTTGTATGCTTTAACCCACTACACCATCAGACCCTACAAAAGAAGTAGAGACTTCGAGATATATATACATCTCAAATATCTCCACTTCCCAAGGGCACCAGATGAGTGTGGGGTTAGTCTGCATTTTTCGTCAAGCCACTGTCAATGTGAGAGAACTCGTGTCCAGCTTATAAGCCTATACTTGCATAAACCACAAGTGAAGATTAACAATCTTTGGACAACACCCACCAGTATGACTCGAACCCAGAAAGCACAACTACCTTCCAGTAGCTGCCATAACTAGTATGCTTTAACCCACTACACCATCAGACCCTACAAAAGAAGTAGAGACTTCGAGATATATATACATTTCAAATATCTCCACTTCCCGAGGGCACCAGATGAGAGTGGGGTTAGTCTGCATTTTTCGTCAAGCCACTGTCAATGTGAGAGAACTCGTGTCCAGCTTATAAGCCTATACTTGCATAAACCACAAGTGAAGATTAACAATCTTTGGACTACACCCACCAGTGGGACTCGAACCCAGAAAGCACAACTACCTTCCAGTAGCTGCCATAACTAGTATGCTTTAACCCACTACACCATCAGACCCTACAAAAGAAGTAGAGACTTCGAGATATATATACATCTCAAATATCTCCACTTCCCGAGGGCACCAGATGAGTGTGGGGTTAGTCTGCATTTTTCGTCAAGCCACTGTCAATGTGAGAGAACTCGTGTCCAGCTTATAAGCCTATACTTGCATAAACCACAAGTGAAGATTAACAATCTTTGGACAACACCCACCAGTGGCACTCGAACCCAGAAAGCACAACTACCTTCCAGTAGCTGCCATAACTAGTATGCTTTAACCCACTACACCATCAGACCCTACAAAAGAAGTAGAGACTTCGAGATATATATACATTTCAAATATCTCCACTTCTTGAGGGCACCAGATGAGAGTGGGGTTAGTCTGCATTTTTCGTCAAGCCACTGTCAATGTGAGAGAACTCGTGTCCAGCTTATAAGCCTATACTTGCATAAACCACAAGTGAAGATTAATAATCTTCGGACAACACCCACCAGTGGGACTCGAACCCAGAAAGCACAACTACCTTCCAGTAGGTGCCATAACTAGTATGCTTTAACCCACTACACCATCAGACCCTACAAAAGAAGTAGAGACTTCAAGATATATATACATCTCAAATATCTCCACTTCCCAAGGGCACCAGATGAGTGTGGGGTTAGTCTGCATTTTTCGTCAAGCCACTGTCAATGTGAGAGAACTCGTGTCCAGCTTATAAGCCTATACTTGCATAAACCACAAGTGAAGATTAACAATCTTCGGACAACACCCACCAGTGGGACTCGAACCCAGAATGCACAACTACCTTCCAGTAGGTGCCATAACTAGTATGCTTTAACCCACTACACCATCAGACCCTACAAAAGAAGTAGAGACTTCGAGATAAATATACATCTCAAATATCTCCACTTCCCGAGGGCACCAGATGAGTGTGGAGTTAGTCTGCATTTTTCGTCAAGCCACTGTCAATGTGAGAGAACTCGTGTCCAGCTTATAAGCCTATACTTGCATAAACCACAAGTGAAGATTAACAATCTTTGGACAACACCCACCAGTGGCATTCGAACCCAGAAAGCACAACTACCTTCCAGTAGCTGCCATAACTAGTATGCTTTAACCCACTACACCATCAGACCCTACAAAAGAAGTAGAGACTTCGAGATATATATACAACTCAAATATCTCCACTTCCCGAGGGCACCAGATGAGTGTGGGGTTAGTCTGCATTTTTCGTCAAGCCACTGTCAATGTGAGAGAACTCGTGTCCAGCTTATAAGCCTATACTTGCATAAACCACAAGTGAAGATTAACAATCTTTGGACAACACCCACCAGTGGGACTCGAACCCAGAAAGCACACCTACCTTCCAGTAGCTGCCATAACTTGTATGCTTTAACCCACTACACCATCAGACCCTACAAAAGAAGTAGAGACTTCGAGATATATATACATCTCAAATATCTCCACTTCCCAAGGGCACCAGATGAGTGTGGGGTTAGTCTGCATTTTTCGTCAAGCCACTGTCAATGTGAGAGAACTCGTGTCCAGCTTATAAGCCTATACTTGCATAAACCACAAGTGAAGATTAACAATCTTTGGACAACACCCACCAGTGGGACTCGAACCCAGAAAGCACAACTACCTTCCAGTAGCTGCCATAACTAGTATGCTTTAACCCACTACACCATCAGACCCTACAAAAGAAGTAGAGACTTCGAGATATATATACATTTCAAATATCTCCACTTCCCGAGGGCACCAGATGAGAGTGGGGTTAGTCTGCATTTTTCGTCAAGCCACTGTCAATGTGAGAGAACTCGTGTCCAGCTTATAAGCCTATACTTGCATAAACCACAAGTGAAGATTAACAATCTTTGGACTACACCCACCAGTGGGACTCGAACCCAGAAAGCACAACTACCTTCCAGTAGCTGCCATAACTAGTATGCTTTAACCCACTACACCATCAGACCCTACAAAAGAAGTAGAGACTTCGAGATATATATACATCTCAAATATCTCCACTTCCCGAGGGCACCAGATGAGTGTGGGGTTAGTCTGCATTTTTCGTCAAGCCACTGTCAATGTGAGAGAACTCGTGTCCAGCTTATAAGCCTATACTTGCATAAACCACAAGTGAAGATTAACAATCTTTGGACAACACCCACCAGTGTCACTCGAACCCAGAAAGCACAACTACCTTCCAGTAGCTGCCATAACTAGTATGCTTTAACCCACTACACCATCAGACCCTACAAAAGAAGTAGAGACTTCGAGATATATATACATTTCAAATATCTCCACTTCTTGAGGGCACCAGATGAGAGTGGGGTTAGTCTGCATTTTTCGTCAAGCCACTGTCAATGTGAGAGAACTCGTGTCCAGCTTATAAGCCTATACTTGCATAAACCACAAGTGAAGATTAATAATCTTCGGACAACACCCACCAGTGGGACTCGAACCCAGAAAGCACAACTACCTTCCAGTAGGTGCCATAACTAGTATGCTTTAACCCACTACACCATCAGACCCTACAAAAGAAGTAGAGACTTCAAGATATATATACATCTCAAATATCTCCACTTCCCAAGGGCACCAGATGAGTGTGGGGTTAGTCTGCATTTTTCATCAAGCCACTGTCAATGTGAGAGAACTCGTGTCCAGCTTATAAGCCTATACTTGCATAAACCACAAGTGAAGATTAACAATCTTCGGACAACACCCACCAGTGGGACTCGAACCCAGAATGCACAACTACCTTCCAGTAGGTGCCATAACTAGTATGCTTTAACCCACTACACCATCAGACCCTACAAAAGAAGTAGAGACTTCGAGATATATATACATCTCAAATATCTCCACTTCCCAAGGGCACCAGATGAGTGTGGGGTTAGTCTGCATTTTTCGTCAAGCCACTGTCAATGTGAGAGAAGTCGTGTCCAGCTTATAAGCCTATACTTGCATAAACCACAAGTGAAGATTAACAATCTTTGGACAACACCCACCAGTGGGACTCGAACCCAGAAAGCACAACTACCTTCCAGTAGCTGCCATAACTTGTATGCTTTAACCCACTACACCATCAGACCCTACAAAAGAAGTAGAGACTTCGAGATATATATACATCTCAAATATCTCCACTTCCCGAGGGCACCAGATGAGTGTGGGGTTAGTCTGCATTTTTCGTCAAGCCACTGTCAATGTGAGAGAACTCGTGTCCAGCTTTTAAGCCTATACTTGCATAAACCACAAGTGAAGATTAACAATCTTTGGACAACACCCACCAGTGGGACTCGAACCCAGAAAGCACAACTACCTTCCAGTAGCTGCCATAACTAGTATGCTTTAACCCACTACACCATCAGACCCTACAAAAGAAGTAGAGACTTCGAGATATATATACATCTCAAATATCTCCACTTCCCGAGGGCACCAGATGAGTGTGGAGTTAGTCTGCATTTTTCGTCAAGCCACTGTCAATGTGAGAGAACTCGTGTCCAGCTTATAAGCCTATACTTGCATAAACCACAAGTGAAGATTAACAATCTTTGGACAACACCCACCAGTGGGACTCGAACCCAGAAAGCACAACTACCTTCCAGTAGCTGCCATAACTAGTATGCTTTAACCCACTACACCATCAGACCCTACAAAAGAAGTAGAGACTTCGAGATATATATACATCTCAAATATCTCCACTTCCCGAGGGCACCAGATGAGTGTGGGGTTAGTCTGCATTTTTCGTCAAGCCACTGTCAATGTGAGAGAACTCGTGTCCAGCTTATAAGCCTATACTTGCATAAACCACAAGTGAAGATTAACAATTTTTGGACAACACCCACCAGTGGGACTCGAACCCAGAAAGCACAACTACCTTCCAGTAGCTGCCATAACTAGTATGCTTTAACCCACTACACCATCAGACCCTACAAAAGAAGTAGAGACTTCGATATATATATACATCTCAAATATCTCCACTTCCTGAGGGCACCAGATGAGTGTGGAGTTAGTCTGCATTTTTCGTCAAGCCACTGTCAATGTGAGAGAACTCG
Source organism: Procambarus clarkii (assembly GCF_040958095.1). Taxonomy (NCBI): domain Eukaryota; kingdom Metazoa; phylum Arthropoda; class Malacostraca; order Decapoda; family Cambaridae; genus Procambarus; species Procambarus clarkii. The sequence continues at coordinate 15,850,679 of NC_091185.1, forward strand.
TGTCCAGCTTATAAGCCTATACTTGCATAAACCACAAGTGAAGATTAACAATCTTTGGACAACACCCACCAGTGGGACTCGAACCCAGAAAGCACAACTACCTTCCAGTAGCTGCCATAACTAGTATGCTTTAACCCACTACACCATCAGACCCTACAAAAGAAGTAGAGACTTCGAGATATATATACATCTCAAATATCTCCACTTCCCGAGGGCACCAGATGAGTGTGGGGTTAGTCTGCATTTTTCGTCAAGCCACTGTCAATGTGAGAGAACTCGTGTCCAGCTTAAAAGCCTATACTTGCATAAACCACAAGTGAAGATTAACAATCTTTGGACAACACCCACCAGTGGCACTCGAACCCAGAAAGCACAACTACCTTCCAGTAGCTGCCATAACTAGTATGCTTTAACCCACTACACCATCAGACCCTACAAAAGAAGTAGAGACTTCGAGATATATATACATCTCAAATATCTCCACTTCCCGAGGGCACCAGATGAGTGTGGGGTTAGTCTGCATTTTTCGTCAAGCCACTGTCAATGTGAGAGAACTCGTGTCCAGCTTATAAGCCTATACTTGCATAAACCACAAGTGAAGATTAACAATCTTTGGACAACACCCACCAGTGGGACTAGAACCCAGAAAGCACAACTACCTTCCAGTAGCTGCCATAACTAGTATGCTTTAACCCACTACACCATCAGACCCTACAAAAGAAGTAGAGACTTCGAGATATATATACATCTCAAATATCTCCACTTCCCGAGGGCACCAGATGAGTGTGGGGTTAGTCTGCATTTTTCGTCAAGCCACTGTCAATGTGAGAGAACTCGTGTCCAGCTTATAAGCCTATACTTGCATAAACCACAAGTGAAGATTAACAATCTTCGGACAACACCCACCAGTGGGACTCGAACCCAGAAAGCACAACTACCTTCCAGTAGGTGCCATAACTAGTATGCTTTAACCCACTACACCATCAGACCCTACAAAAGTAGTAGAGACTTCGAGATATATATACATCTCAAATATCTCCACTTCCCAAGGGCACCAGATGAGTGTGGGGTTAATCTGCATTTTTCGTCAAGCCACTGTCAATGTGAGAGAACTCGTGTCCAGCTTATAAGCCTATACTTGCATAAACCACAAGTGAAGATTAACAATCTTTGGACAACACCCACCAGTGGGACTCGAACCCAGAAAGCACAACTACCTTCCAGTAGCTGCCATAACTAGTATGCTTTAACCCACTACACCATCAGACACTACAAAAGAAGTAGAGACTTCGAGATATATATACATCTCAAATATCTCCACTTCCCGAGGGCACCAGATGAGTGTGGGGTTAGTCTGCATTTTTCGTCAAGCCACTGTCAATGTGAGAGAACTCGTGTCCAGCTTATAAGCCTATACTTGCATAAACCACAAGTGAAGATTAACAATCTTTGGACAACACCCACCAGTGGGACTAGAACCCAGAAAGCACAACTACCTTCCAGTAGCTGCCATAACTAGTATGCTTTAACCCACTAAACCATCAGACCCTACAAAAGAAGTAGAGACTTCGAGATATATATACATCTCAAATATCTCCACTTCCCGAGGGCACCAGATGAGTGTGGGGTTAGTCTGCATTTTTCGTCAAGCCACTGTCAATGTGAGAGAACTCGTGTCCAGCTTATAAGCCTATACTTGCATAAACCACAAGTGAAGATTAACAATCTTCGGACAACACCCACCAGTGGGACTCGAACCCAGAAAGCACAACTACCTTCCAGTAGCTGCCATAACTAGTATGCTTTAACCCACTACACCATCAGACCCTACAAAAGAAGTAGAGACTTCGATATATATATACATCTCAAATATCTCCACTTCCTGAGGGCACCAGATGAGTGTGGAGTTAGTCTGCATTTTTCGTCAAGCCACTGTCAATGTGAGAGAACTCGTGTCCAGTTTATAAGCCTATACTTGCATAAACCACAAGTGAAGATTAACAATCTTTGGACAACACCCACCAGTGGGACTCGAACCCAGAAAGCACAACTACCTTCCAGTAGCTGCCATAACTAGTATGCTTTAACCCACTACACCATCAGACCCTACAAAAGAAGTAGAGACTTCGAGATATATATACATCTCAAATATCTCCACTTCCCGAGGGCACCAGATGAGTGTGGGGTTAGTCTGCATTTTTCGTCAAGCCACTGTCAATGTGAGAGAACTCGTGTCCAGCTTATAAGCCTATACTTGCATAAACCACAAGTGAAGATTAACAATCTTTGGACAACACCCACCAGTGGCACTCGAACCCAGAAAGCACAACTACCTTCCAGTAGCTGCCATAACTAGTATGCTTTAACCCACTACACCATCAGACCCTACAAAAGAAGTAGAGACTTCGAGATATATATACATCTCAAATATCTCCACTTCCCGAGGGCACCAGATGAGTGTGGGGTTAGTCTGCATTTTTCGTCAAGCCACTGTCAATGTGAGAGAACTCGTGTCCAGCTTATAAGCCTATACTTGCATAAACCACAAGTGAAGATTAACAATCTTTGGACAACACCCACCAGTGGGACTAGAACCCAGAAAGCACAACTACCTTCCAGTAGCTGCCATAACTAGTATGCTTTAACCCACTACACCATCAGACCCTACAAAAGAAGTAGAGACTTCGAGATATATATACATCTCAAATATCTCCACTTCCCGAGGGCACCAGGTGAGTGTGGGGTTAGTCTGCATTTTTCGTCAAGCCACTGTCAATGTGAGAGAACTCGTGTCCAGCTTATAAGCCTATACTTGCATAAACCACAAGTGAAGATTAACAATCTTCGGACAACACCCACCAGTGGGACTCGAACCCAGAAAGCACAACTACCTTCCAGTAGGTGCCATAACTAGTATGCTTTAACCCACTACACCATCAGACCCTACAAAAGTAGTAGAGACTTCGAGATATATATACATCTCAAATATCTCCACTTCCCAAAGGCACCAGATGAGTGTGGGGTTAGTCTGCATTTTTCGTCAAGCCACTGTCAATGTGAGAGAACTCGTGTCCAGCTTATAAGCCTATACTTGCATAAACCACAAGTGAAGATTAACAATCTTTGGACAACACCCACCAGTGGGACTCGAACCCAGAAAGCACAACTACCTTCCAGTAGCTGCCATAACTAGTATGCTTTAACCCACTACACCATCAGACCCTACAAAAGAAGTAGAGACTTCGAGATATATATACATCTCAAATATCTCCACTTCCCGAGGGCACCAGATGAGTGTGGGGTTAGTCTGCATTTTTCGTCAAGCCACTGTCAATGTGAGAGAACTCGTGTCCAGCTTATAAGCCTATACTTGCATAAACCACAAGTGAAGATTAACAATCTTTGGACAACACCCACCAGTGGGACTAGAACCCAGAAAGCACAACTACCTTCCAGTAGCTGCCATAACTAGTATGCTTTAACCCACTACACCATCAGACCCTACAAAAGAAGTAGAGACTTCGAGATATATATACATCTCAAATATCTCCACTTCCCGAGGGCACCAGATGAGTGTGGGGTTAGTCTGCATTTTTCGTCAAGCCACTGTCAATGTGAGAGAACTCGTGTCCAGCTTATAAGCCTATACTTGCATAAACCACAAGTGAAGATTAACAATCTTCGGACAACACCCACCAGTGGGACTCGAACCCAGAAAGCACAACTACCTTCCAGTAGGTGCCATAACTAGTATGCTTTAACCCACTACACCATCAGACCCTACAAAAGAAGTAGAGACTTCGAGATATATATACATCTCAAATATCTCCACTTCCCAAGGGCACCAGATGAGTGTGGGGTTAGTCTGCATTTTTCGTCAAGCCACTGTCAATGTGAGAGAACTCGTGTCCAGCTTATAAGCCTATACTTGCATAAACCACAAGTGAAGATTAACAATCTTTGGACAACACCCACCAGTGGGACTCGAACCCAGAAAGCACAACTACCTTCCAGTAGCTGCCATAACTAGTATGCTTTAACCCACTACACCATCAGACCCTACAAAAGAAGTAGAGACTTCGAGATATATATACATCTCAAATATCTCCACTTCCCGAGGGCACCAGATGAGTGTGGGGTTAGTCTGCATTTTTCGTCAAGCCACTGTCAATGTGAGAGAACTCGTGTCCAGCTTATAAGCCTATACTTGCATAAACCACAAGTGAAGATTAACAATCTTTGGACAACACCCACCAGTGGGACTCGAACCCAGAAAGCACAACTACCTTCCAGTAGCTGCCATAACTAGTATGCTTTAACCCACTACACCATCAGACCCTACAAAAGAAGTAGAGACTTCGAGATATATATACATCTCAAATATCTCCACTTCCCGAGGGCACCAGATGAGTGTGGAGTTAGTCTGCATTTTTCGTCAAGCCACTGTCAATGTGAGAGAACTCGTGTCCAGCTTATAAGCCTATACTTGCATAAACCACAAGTGAAGATTAACAATCTTTGGACAACACCCACCAGTGGGACTCGAACCCAGAAAGCACAACTACCTTCCAGTAGCTGCCATAACTAGTATGCTTTAACCCACTACACCATCAGACCCTACAAAAGAAGTAGAGACTTCGAGATATATATACATCTCAAATATCTCCACTTCCCGAGGGCACCAGATGAGTGTGGGGTTAGTCTGCATTTTTCGTCAAGCCACTGTCAATGTGAGAGAACTCGTGTCCAGCTTATAAGCCTATACTTGCATAAACCACAAGTGAAGATTAACAATCTTTGGACAACACCCACCAGTGGGACTCGAACCCAGAAAGCACAACTACCTTCCAGTAGCTGCCATAACTAGTATGCTTTAACCCACTACACCATCAGACCCTACAAAAGAAGTAGAGACTTCGAGATATATATACATCTCAAATATCTCCACTTCCCGAGGGCACCAGATGAGTGTGGGGTTAGTCTGCATTTTTCGTCAAGCCACTGTCAATGTGAGAGAACTCGTGTCCAGCTTATAAGCCTATACTTGCATAAACCACAAGTGAAGATTAACAATCTTCGGACAACACCCACCAGTGGGACTCGAACCCAGAAAGCACAACTACCTTCCAGTAGGTGCCATAACTAGTATGCTTTAACCCACTACACCATCAGACCCTACAAAAGAAGTAGAGACTTCGAGATATATATACATCTCAAATATCTCCACTTCCCAAGGGCACCAGATGAGTGTGGGGTTAGTCTGCATTTTTCGTCAAGCCACTGTCAATGTGAGAGAACTCGTGTCCAGCTTATAAGCCTATACTTGCATAAACCACAAGTGAAGATTAACAATCTTTGGACAACACCCACCAGTGGGACTCGAACCCAGAAAGCACAACTACCTTCCAGTAGGCTGCCATAACTAGTATGCTTTAACCCACTACACCATCAGACCCTACAAAAGAAGTAGAGACTTCGAGATATATATACATCTCAAATATCTCCACTTCCCGAGGGCACCAGATGAGTGTGGGGTTAGTCTGCATTTTTCGTCAAGCCACTGTCAATGTGAGAGAACTCGTGTCCAGCTTATAAGCCTATACTTGCATAAACCACAAGTGAAGATTAACAATCTTTGGACAACACCCACCAGTGGGACTCGAACCCAGAAAGCACAACTACCTTCCAGTAGCTGCCATAACTAGTATGCTTTAACCCACTACACCATCAGACCCTACAAAAGAAGTAGAGACTTCGAGATATATATACATCTCAAATATCTCCACTTCCCGAGGGCACCAGATGAGTGTGGGGTTAGTCTGCATTTTTCGTCAAGCCACTGTCAATGTGAGAGAACTCGTGTCCAGCTTATAAGCCTATACTTGCATAAACCACAAGTGAAGATTAACAATCTTTGGACAACACCCACCAGTGGGACTCGAACCCAGAAAGCACAACTACCTTCCAGTAGCTGCCATAACTAGTATGCTTTAACCCACTACACCATCAGACCCTACAAAAGAAGTAGAGACTTCGAGATATATATACATCTCAAATATCTCCACTTCCCGAGGGCACCAGATGAGTGTGGAGTTAGTCTGCATTTTTCGTCAAGCCACTGTCAATGTGAGAGAACTCGTGTCCAGCTTATAAGCCTATACTTGCATAAACCACAAGTGAAGATTAACAATCTTTGGACAACACCCACCAGTGGGACTCGAACCCAGAAAGCACAACTACCTTCCAGTAGCTGCCATAACTAGTATGCTTTAACCCACTACACCATCAGACCCTACAAAAGAAGTAGAGACTTCGAGATATATATACATCTCAAATATCTCCACTTCCCGAGGGCACCAGATGAGTGTGGGGTTAGTCTGCATTTTTCGTCAAGCCACTGTCAATGTGAGAGAACTCGTGTCCAGCTTATAAGCCTATACTTGCATAAACCACAAGTGAAGATTAACAATCTTTGGACAACACCCACCAGTGGGACTCGAACCCAGAAAGCACAACTACCTTCCAGTAGCTGCCATAACTAGTATGCTTTAACCCACTACACCATCAGACCCTACAAAAGAAGTAGAGACTTCGAGATATATATACATCTCAAATATCTCCACTTCCCGAGGGCACCAGATGAGTGTGGGGTTAGTCTGCATTTTTCGTCAAGCCACTGTCAATGTGAGAGAACTCGTGTCCAGCTTATAAGCCTATACTTGCATAAACCACAAGTGAAGATTAACAATCTTCGGACAACACCCACCAGTGGGACTCGAACCCAGAAAGCACAACTACCTTCCAGTAGGTGCCATAACTAGTATGCTTTAACCCACTACACCATCAGACCCTACAAAAGAAGTAGAGACTTCGAGATATATATACATCTCAAATATCTCCACTTCCCAAGGGCACCAGATGAGTGTGGGGTTAGTCTGCATTTTTCGTCAAGCCACTGTCAATGTGAGAGAACTCGTGTCCAGCTTATAAGCCTATACTTGCATAAACCACAAGTGAAGATTAACAATCTTTGGACAACACCCACCAGTGGGACTCGAACCCAGAAAGCACAACTACCTTCCAGTAGCTGCCATAACTAGTATGCTTTAACCCACTACACCATCAGACCCTACAAAAGAAGTAGAGACTTCGAGATATATATACATCTCAAATATCTCCACTTCCCGAGGGCACCAGATGAGTGTGGGGTTAGTCTGCATTTTTCGTCAAGCCACTGTCAATGTGAGAGAACTCGTGTCCAGCTTATAAGCCTATACTTGCATAAACCACAAGTGAAGATTAACAATCTTTGGACAACACCCACCAGTGGGACTCGAACCCAGAAAGCACAACTACCTTCCAGTAGCTGCCATAACTAGTATGCTTTAACCCACTACACCATCAGACCCTACAAAAGAAGTAGAGACTTCGAGATATATATACATCTCAAATATCTCCACTTCCCGAGGGCACCAGATGAGTGTGGGGTTAGTCTGCATTTTTCGTCAAGCCACTGTCAATGTGAGAGAACTCGTGTCCAGCTTATAAGCCTATACTTGCATAAACCACAAGTGAAGATTAACAATCTTTGGACAACACCCACCAGTGGCACTCGAACCCAGAAAGCACAACTACCTTCCAGTAGCTGCCATAACTAGTATGCTTTAACCCACTACACCATCAGACCCTACAAAAGAAGTAGAGACTTCGAGATATATATACATCTCAAATATCTCCACTTCCCGAGGGCACCAGATGAGTGTGGGGTTAGTCTGCATTTTTCGTCAAGCCACTGTCAATGTGAGAGAACTCGTGTCCAGCTTATAAGCCTATACTTGCATAAACCACAAGTGAAGATTAACAATCTTTGGACAACACCCACCAGTGGGACTCGAACCCAGAAAGCACAACTACCTTCCAGTAGCTGCCATAACTAGTATGCTTTAACCCACTACACCATCAGACCCTACAAAAGAAGTAGAGACTTCGAGATATATATACATCTCAAATATCTCCACTTCCCGAGGGCACCAGATGAGTGTGGGGTTAGTCTGCATTTTTCGTCAAGCCACTGTCAATGTGAGAGAACTCGTGTCCAGCTTATAAGCCTATACTTGCATAAACCACAAGTGAAGATTAACAATCTTTGGACAACACCCACCAGTGGGACTCGAACCCAGAAAGCACAACTACCTTCCAGTAGCTGCCATAACTAGTATGCTTTAACCCACTACACCATCAGACCCTACAAAAGAAGTAGAGACTTCGAGATATATATACATCTCAAATATCTCCACTTCCCGAGGGCACCAGATGAGTGTGGGGTTAGTCTGCATTTTTCGTCAAGCCACTGTCAATGTGAGAGAACTCGTGTCCAGCTTATAAGCCTATACTTGCATAAACCACAAGTGAAGATTAACAATCTTTGGACAACACCCACCAGTGGGACTCGAACCCAGAAAGCACAACTACCTTCCAGTAGCTGCCATAACTAGTATGCTTTAACCCACTACACCATCAGACCCTACAAAAGAAGTAGAGACTTCGAGATATATATACATCTCAAATATCTCCACTTCCCGAGGGCACCAGATGAGTGTGGGGTTAGTCTGCATTTTTCGTCAAGCCACTGTCAATGTGAGAGAACTCGTGTCCAGCTTATAAGCCTATACTTGCATAAACCACAAGTGAAGATTAACAATCTTTGGACAACACCCACCAGTGGGACTCGAACCCAGAAAGCACAACTACCTTCCAGTAGCTGCCATAACTAGTATGCTTTAACCCACTACACCATCAGACCCTACAAAAGAAGTAGAGACTTCGAGATATATATACATCTCAAATATCTCCACTTCCCGAGGGCACCAGATGAGTGTGGGGTTAGTCTGCATTTTTCGTCAAGCCACTGTCAATGTGAGAGAACTCGTGTCCAGCTTATAAGCCTATACTTGCATAAACCACAAGTGAAGATTAACAATCTTCGGACAACACCCACCAGTGGGACTCGAACCCAGAAAGCACAACTACCTTCCAGTAGGTGCCATAACTAGTATGCTTTAACCCACTACACCATCAGACCCTACAAAAGAAGTAGAGACTTCGAGATATATATACATCTCAAATATCTCCACTTCCCAAGGGCACCAGATGAGTGTGGGGTTAGTCTGCATTTTTCGTCAAGCCACTGTCAATGTGAGAGAACTCGTGTCCAGCTTATAAGCCTATACTTGCATAAACCACAAGTGAAGATTAACAATCTTTGGACAACACCCACCAGTGGGACTCGAACCCAGAAAGCACAACTACCTTCCAGTAGCTGCCATAACTAGTATGCTTTAACCCACTACACCATCAGACCCTACAAAAGAAGTAGAGACTTCGAGATATATATACATCTCAAATATCTCCACTTCCCGAGGGCACCAGATGAGTGTGGGGTTAGTCTGCATTTTTCGTCAAGCCACTGTCAATGTGAGAGAACTCGTGTCCAGCTTATAAGCCTATACTTGCATAAACCACAAGTGAAGATTAACAATCTTTGGACAACACCCACCAGTGGGACTCGAACCCAGAAAGCACAACTACCTTCCAGTAGCTGCCATAACTAGTATGCTTTAACCCACTACACCATCAGACCCTACAAAAGAAGTAGAGACTTCGAGATATATATACATCTCAAATATCTCCACTTCCCGAGGGCACCAGATGAGTGTGGGGTTAGTCTGCATTTTTCGTCAAGCCACTGTCAATGTGAGAGAACTCGTGTCCAGCTTATAAGCCTATACTTGCATAAACCACAAGTGAAGATTAACAATCTTTGGACAACACCCACCAGTGGGACTCGAACCCAGAAAGCACAACTACCTTCCAGTAGCTGCCATAACTAGTATGCTTTAACCCACTACACCATCAGACCCTACAAAAGAAGTAGAGACTTCGAGATATATATACATCTCAAATATCTCCACTTCCCGAGGGCACCAGATGAGTGTGGGGTTAGTCTGCATTTTTCGTCAAGCCACTGTCAATGTGAGAGAACTCGTGTCCAGCTTATAAGCCTATACTTGCATAAACCACAAGTGAAGATTAACAATCTTTGGACAACACCCACCAGTGGGACTCGAACCCAGAAAGCACAACTACCTTCCAGTAGCTGCCATAACTAGTATGCTTTAACCCACTACACCATCAGACCCTACAAAAGAAGTAGAGACTTCGAGATATATATACATCTCAAATATCTCCACTTCCCGAGGGCACCAGATGAGTGTGGGGTTAGTCTGCATTTTTCGTCAAGCCACTGTCAATGTGAGAGAACTCGTGTCCAGCTTATAAGCCTATACTTGCATAAACCACAAGTGAAGATTAACAATCTTCGGACAACACCCACCAGTGGGACTCGAACCCAGAAAGCACAACTACCTTCCAGTAGGTGCCATAACTAGTATGCTTTAACCCACTACACCATCAGACCCTACAAAAGAAGTAGAGACTTCGAGATATATATACATCTCAAATATCTCCACTTCCCAAGGGCACCAGATGAGTGTGGGGTTAGTCTGCATTTTTCGTCAAGCCACTGTCAATGTGAGAGAACTCGTGTCCAGCTTATAAGCCTATACTTGCATAAACCACAAGTGAAGATTAACAATCTTTGGACAACACCCACCAGTGGGACTCGAACCCAGAAAGCACAACTACCTTCCAGTAGCTGCCATAACTAGTATGCTTTAACCCACTACACCATCAGACCCTACAAAAGAAGTAGAGACTTCGAGATATATATACATCTCAAATATCTCCACTTCCCGAGGGCACCAGATGAGTGTGGGGTTAGTCTGCATTTTTCGTCAAGCCACTGTCAATGTGAGAGAACTCGTGTCCAGCTTATAAGCCTATACTTGCATAAACCACAAGTGAAGATTAACAATCTTTGGACAACACCCACCAGTGGGACTCGAACCCAGAAAGCACAACTACCTTCCAGTAGCTGCCATAACTAGTATGCTTTAACCCACTACACCATCAGACCCTACAAAAGAAGTAGAGACTTCGAGATATATATACATCTCAAATATCTCCACTTCCCGAGGGCACCAGATGAGTGTGGAGTTAGTCTGCATTTTTCGTCAAGCCACTGTCAATGTGAGAGAACTCGTGTCCAGCTTATAAGCCTATACTTGCATAAACCACAAGTGAAGATTAACAATCTTTGGACAACACCCACCAGTGGGACTCGAACCCAGAAAGCACAACTACCTTCCAGTAGCTGCCATAACTAGTATGCTTTAACCCACTACACCATCAGACCCTACAAAAGAAGTAGAGACTTCGAGATATATATACATCTCAAATATCTCCACTTCCCGAGGGCACCAGATGAGTGTGGGGTTAGTCTGCATTTTTCGTCAAGCCACTGTCAATGTGAGAGAACTCGTGTCCAGCTTATAAGCCTATACTTGCATAAACCACAAGTGAAGATTAACAATCTTTGGACAACACCCACCAGTGGGACTCGAACCCAGAAAGCACAACTACCTTCCAGTAGCTGCCATAACTAGTATGCTTTAACCCACTACACCATCAGACCCTACAAAAGAAGTAGAGACTTCGAGATATATATACATCTCAAATATCTCCACTTCCCGAGGGCACCAGATGAGTGTGGGGTTAGTCTGCATTTTTCGTCAAGCCACTGTCAATGTGAGAGAACTCGTGTCCAGCTTATAAGCCTATACTTGCATAAACCACAAGTGAAGATTAACAATCTTTGGACAACACCCACCAGTGGGACTCGAACCCAGAAAGCACAACTACCTTCCAGTAGCTGCCATAACTAGTATGCTTTAACCCACTACACCATCAGACCCTACAAAAGAAGTAGAGACTTCGAGATATATATACATCTCAAATATCTCCACTTCCCGAGGGCACCAGATGAGTGTGGGGTTAGTCTGCATTTTTCGTCAAGCCACTGTCAATGTGAGAGAACTCGTGTCCAGCTTATAAGCCTATACCCAGCAAACAATTTTAGGTTGCCACAACATATCTGGAAAGTATTTGAAAGTATTGGAAACGTTTGTTTTATCGTATCAGATACGATATTGTGTGTGGACTTAAATAGGTTTCCAAAACTTATAACCAAGACATATGTATCTAACACTAATTTGAGATGTTGTGGCAACTTTACACTCCTAACATGAGTCATTCATAATCCATTCATATACCAATATGAATCTCTTATGAAAGGTTTGAGCCAATAATCTGAACCCTTTTTACATCTTTGTGTTTAAAGTTAAATTTCTTGAAATTAAATTATATTTTATATTATATTATTATTTTCAATTTAAATATTAAAACCAATTTAAGGGTAAAAAAAATCTAATAATTTATATTTCTTTTATTATTTACTAACAATTATAATTATTTACTAACGGAGAGAGGGGAGGCTGTACGGCAGAGAGTGGCGGCTGTGGCGGACAGTGGCGGCGGTGGCGGATAGTGGCGGCGGGCGGACAGTGGCGGCGGGCGGACAGTGGCGGCGGCGGGCGGACAGTGGCGGCGGGCGGACAGTAGCGGCGGTGGCGGACAGTGGCGGCGGGCGGACAGTGGCGGCGGTGGCGGACAGTGGCGGCGGTGGCGGACAGTGGCGGCGGGCGGACAGTGGCGGCGGGCGGACAGTGGCGGCGGGCGGACAGTGGCGGCGGGCGGACAGTGGCGTCGGGCGGACAGTGGCGGCGGTGCCGGATAGTGGCGGCGGGCGGACAGTGGCGGCGGGCGGACAGTGGCGGCGGTGGCGGACAGTGGCGGCGGGCGGACAGTGGCGGCGGGCGGACAGTGGCGGCGGGCGGACAGTGGCGGCGGTGGCGGATAGTGGCGGCGGGCGGACAGGGCGGCGGCGGGCGGACAGTGGCGGCGGGAGGACAGTGGCGGCGGGCGGACAGTGGCGGCTGTGGCGGATAGTGGCGGCGGGCGGACCGTGGCGGCGGTGGTGGACAGTGGCGGCGGGCGGACAGTGGCGGCGGCGGGCGGACAGTGGCGGCGGCGGGCGGACAGTGGCGGCGGCGGGCGGACAGTGGCGGCGGCGGGCGGACAGTGGCGGCGGCGGGCGGACAGTGGCGGCGGCGGGCGGACAGTGGCGGCGGCGGGCGGACAGTGGAGGCGGCGGGCGGACAGTGGAGGCGGCGGGCGGACAGTGGAGGCGGCGGGCGGACAGTGGAGGCGGCGGGCGGACAGTGGAGGCGGCGGGCGGACAGTGGAGGCGGCGGGCGGACAGTGGAGGCGGCGGGCGGACAGTGGTGGCGGCGGGCGGACAGTGGTGGCGGCGGGCGGACAGTGGTGGCGGCGAGCGGACAGTGGTGGCGGCGGGCGGACAGTGGTGGCGGCGGGCGGACAGTGGTGGCGGTGGCGGACAGTGGCGCTGGTGGCGGACAGTGACGGCGGTGGCGGACAATGGCGGCGGTGGCGGACAGTGGCGGCGGTGGCGGACACAGGCGGCGGTGGCGGACACTGGCGGCTGTGTCTGGCGGTGGTGGCGGGCGGTGGCGGGGTCTGTGATGAGTGGTGGCGGCTGGCGGTGGTGGGTGGTGGCGGCGGTGGTTGTGGGTGGTGGTGGCGGCGGCGGCTGGTGGTGGCGGCGGTGGTGGTGGGTGGTGGTGGTGGTAGCGGCGGCGGCTGGTGGTGGTGGGTGGTGGCGGCGGTGGTGGTGGGTGGTGGCGGCGGCGGCTGGTGGTGGTGGGTGGCGGCGGCGGGTGGTGGTGGGTGGTGGCGGCTGTGGTGGGTGGTGGCGGGCGGTGGCGGGCGGCGGCGGCTGTGGTGGGTGGTGACGATCGGCGGTGGGGGGGGCTGGTGGCGGCTGGCGGTGGCGGCTTGCGGTGGCGGCTGTGGCAACGGGCGGTGACTGCTGATAGCGGGCGGTGGTGGCGGCTGGTGGCAGGTGGTGGTGGCGGTGGTGGCGGCTGGTGGTGGCGGCTGGTGGTGGTGGCGGCTGGTGGTGGTGGCAGCTGGTGGCGGTGATGGCGGCTGGTGGTGGTGGCAGCTGGTGGCGGTGATGGCGGCTGGTGGTGGTGGCGGCTGGTGGTGGTGGCAGCTGGTGGCGGTGATGGCGGCTGGTGGCGGGCGGTGGCGGCTTGTGGCGGCTGGTGGTGGCGGCGGTGGTGGGTGGTGGTGGTGGGTGGTGGTGCCGGCTGTGGTGGGTGGTGGCGGTGGTGTCGGCGGCGGCTGTGGTGGGTGGTGGCGGCGGCGGCGGTGATGGGTGGTGGCGGCGGCGGTGGTGGTGGGTGGTGGTGGCGGCGGCGGTGATGGGTGGTGGCGGCGGTGGTGGTGGGTGGTGGTGGCGGCGGCGGCTGGTGATGGTGGGTGGTGGTGGTGGGTGGTGGCGGCGGGTGGCGGTGGTGGGTGGCGGGTGGCGGCTGGTGGTGGGTGGTGGCGGCGGGTGGTGAGTGGCGGTGGTGGGTGGCGGTGGCTGGTGGCGGGTGGTGGTGGGTGGCGGTGGCGGGTGGCGGTGGCGGGTGGCGGGTGGCGGTGGCGGGTGGCGGGTGGCGGCTGGTGGTGGGTGGCGGGTGGCGGTGGTGGGTGGCGGTGGCGGGTGGCGGTGGCGGGTGGCGGCTGGTGGTGGGTGGTGGCGGGTGGCGGCTGGTGGTGGGTGGTGGCGGGTGGTGAGTGGTGGCGGGTGGTGGGTGGTGGCGGGTGGCGGCTGGTGGTGGGTGGTGGCGGGTGGCGGCTGGTGGCGGGTGGCGGCTGGTGGTGGGTGGCGGCGGCTGGTGGTGGGTGGCGGCGGGTGGCGGCTGGTGGTGGGTGGTGGCGGCGGGTGGTGAGTGGCGGTGGTGGGTGGCGGTGGGTGGTGGCGGGTGGCGGCTGGTGGTGGGTGGTGGCGGGTGGCGGCTGGTGGTGGGTGGTGGCGGGTGGCGGCTGGTGGTGGGTGGTGGCGGGTGGCGGCTGGTGGTGGGTGGTGGCGGGTGGCGGCTGGTGGTGGGTGGCGGGGGGTGGCGGCGGGTGGCGGCTGGTGGTGGGTGGTGGCAGGTGGCGGCTGATGGTGGGTGGCGGCGGGTGGCGGCTGGTGGGTGGTGGCGGGTGGCGGCTGGTGGTGGGTGGCGGCTGGTGGCGGGTGGCGGCTGGTGGTGGGCAGCGGGTGGCGGCGGGTGGCGGCGGGTGGCGGCGGGTGGCGGCGGGTGGCGGCGGGTGGCGGCTGGTGGCGGCCAGCTGGGACACACCCTTCTCCACTGTAGGTCTGAGTACAACTAACCATATGTCTCTCTCACCAGAACAGTGTTGCCAGCTTGCGCTCTCAAAATGTTTCCTTCAAAGATTGTATATTATCTTTGAACAACAAGTTTGATTATCAAGGAAATAATGCATATATTATTGTCACATTAATACTGTGCAATATCTTATTACATTCCTGCTAAATAATTATAATTTGAAACAGGACAAAAAATCCCACATATATATAAAAACCAACATTAGAGATCACGAGGCCTAGGCCTCGCCTGTGACCACACATCCTGCCTCCCTGGCCTGCTACACTCACACACCTCACACTCTTAACTCTCTCATAATCACTCTCACTCTCTTACTCTGTCACTCTTACTCTGTCACTCTTACTCTCTGTCACTCTTACTCTGTCACTCTTACTCTCTGTCACTCTTACTGTCTCTCTTACACTCTGTCACTCCTACTCTCTGTCACTCTTACTCTGTCACTCTTACTCTCTGTCACTCTTACTCTCTGTCACTCTTACTCTCTGTCACTCTTACTGTCACTCTTACACTCTGTCACTCCTACTCTCTGTCACTCTTACTCTGTCACTCTTACTCTCTGTCACTCTTACTCTCTGTCACTCTTACTCTGTCACTCTTACTCTGTCACTCTTACTCTGTCACTCTTACTCTCTGTCACTCTTACTCTCTGTCACTCTTACTCTCTGTCACTCTTACCCTGTCACTCTTACTCTGTCACTCTTACTCTCTGTCACTCTTACTCTGTCACTCTTACTCTCTGTCACTCTTACTCTCTGTCACTCTTACTCTCTGTCACTCTTACACTCTGTCACTCTTACTCTGTCACTCTTACTCTCTGTCACTCTTACTCTCTGTCACTCTTACTCTCTGTCACTCTTACTCTCTGTCACTCTTACTCTCTGTCACTCTTACTCTGTCACTCTTACTCTGTCACTCTTACTCTGTCACTCTTACTCTCTGTCACTCTTACTCTGTCACTCTTACTCTGTCACTCTTACTCTGTCACTCTTACTCTCTGTCACTCTTACTCTGTCACTCTTACTCTGTCATTCTTACTCTCTGTCACTCTTACTCTGTCACTCTTACTCTCTGTCACTCTTACTCTCTGTCACTCTTACTCTCTGTCACTCTTACTCTCTGTCACTCTTACTCTCTGTCACTCTTACTCTGTCACTCTTACTCTGTCACTCTTACTCTGTCACTCTTACTCTCTGTCACTCTTACTCTGTCACTCTTACTCTGTCACTCTTACTCTGTCACTCTTACTCTCTGTCACTCTTACTCTGTCACTCTTACTCTGTCATTCTTACTCTCTGTCACTCTTACTCTGTCACTCTTACTCTCTGTCACTCTTACTCTCTGTCACTCTTACTCTCTGTCACTCTTACTCTCTGTCACTCTTACTCTCTGTCACTCTTACTCTCTGTCACTCTTACTCTCTGTCACTCTTACTCTGTCACTCTTACTCTCTGTCACTCTTACTCTGTCACTCTTACTCTGTCACTCTTACTCTGTCACTCTTACTCTCTGTCACTCTTACTCTGTCACTCTTACTCTCTGTCACTCTTACTCTGTCACTCTTACTCTCTGTCACTCTTACTCTGTCATTCTTACTCACTCTCAGTCACCCTTACCCATTCATACTCACTCTCTCACTCTTACTCTCATACTCTTACTCTCAATTACTCTTACTCTCAATCACTCTTACTCCCAATCACTCCTACTCCCAATCACTCCTACTCTCAATCACTCCTACTCTCATTCTTACTCTTACTCTTACTCCCAATCACTCTTACTCTCAATCACTCTTATTCTCATTCTTACTCTCACTCTTACTCTTACTCCCAATCACTCTTACTCCCAATCACTCTTACTCTCAATCACTCTTACTCTCAATCACTCTTACTCTCAATCACTCTTACTCTCATTCTTACTCTTACTCACTCTTACTCTCAATCACTCTTATTCTCATTCTTACTCCTACTCTCACTCTAACTCCTACTCCCAATCACTCTTACTCCCAATCACTCTTACTCTCAATCACTCTTACTCCCAATCACTCTTACTCTCAATCACTCTTACTCTCAATCACTCTTACTCTCAATCACTCTTACTCTCAATCACTCTTACTCTCACTAACTCTCAATCACTCTTACTCTCACTCTAACTCTCAATCACTCTTACTCTCATACTCACCCTTACTCTCAATCACTTTACTCTCACTCTTACTCATTCTGTCACTCTTACTCTCACTCTTACTCACTCTGTCACTCTTACTCACTCTCAGTCACTCTTACTTATACTCACTCTTACTCACACTTACACACTCTCTGGCACTCTCACTCACCTTCATTCACTCTTACTCACTCTTACCCACTCTCGCTCACTCTTACTCACTCTAGTTAATAAGAACACGCCAATATAAGACAACAAAACGTTTTCAGATTCGTTCTCACCACTTTCCAGCAACTTTTAAAATTTATATAAATTATCTTAGGGAATAATACATAAATTATATATTTAAACATGATATTAGTGTTTAGTGGAATGCATAAGGAGTCAAATTGTGTTAAAAAGAGCGATTTTTAGAAAATTTGGAAAACTACTTTTTTCTGTTCATATTATAACTAAATGGATTTTAAAGGTTTCACTCAGCCAATATATATCATTCACAATTTATTAATGAATTTTACAAAAAAACACCATAAATTTTATATTTAAACATGTAAAAACTATTTGTTTTACATTTGGAAGAAAATAATTGTAGAAAAACAATTTATAATTAAACCTTTGTGTTTGGATTTTTTGAGTAAAAGTTTCTCAAAGGCTCTCCTGCACCATTCTCAATGCAAATCATTCCCACACCTATGGGAAGAGATAGGCGAACGTTGTGTAGATGATTTGTGTTTGCTGGGTACTTGCATAAACCACAAGTGAAGATTACCAATCTTTGGACAACACCCACCAGTGGGACTCGAACCCAGAAAGCACAACTACCTTCCAGTAGGTGCCATAACTAGTATGCTTTAACCCACTACACCATCAGACCCTACAAAAGAAGTAGAGACTTCGAGATATATATACATCTCAAATATCTCCACTTCCCAAGGGCACCAGATGAGTGTGGGGTTAGTCTGCATTTTTCGTCAAGCCACTGTCAATGTGAGAGAACTCGTGTCCAGCTTATAAGCCTATACTTGCATAAACCACAAGTGAAGATTAACAATCTTTGGACAACACCCACCAGTGGGACTCGAACCCAGAAAGCACAACTACCTTCCAGTAGGTGCCATAACTAGTATGCTTTAACCCACTACACCATCAGACCCTACAAAAGAAGTAGAGATTTCGAGATATATATACATCTCAAATATCTCCACTTCCTGAGGGCACCAGATGAGTGTGGGGTTAGTCTGCATTTTTCGTCAAGCCACTGTCAATGTGAGAGAACTCGTGTCCAGCTTATAAGCCTATACTTGCATAAACCACAAGTGAAGATTAACAATCTTTGGACAACACCCACCAGTGGGACTCGAACCCAGAAAGCACAACTACCTTCCAGTAGCTGCCATAACTAGTATGCTTTAACCCACTACACCATCAGACCCTACAAAAGAAGTAGAGACTTCGAGATATATATACATCTCAAATATCTCCACTTCCCGAGGGCACCAGATGAGTGTGGGGTTAGTCTGCATTTTTCGTCAAGCCACTGTCAATGTGAGAGAACTCGTGTCCAGCTTATAAGAATATACTTGCATAAACCACAAGTGAAGATTAACAATCTTTGGACAACACTCACCAGTGGGACTCGAATCCAGAAAGCACAACTACCTTCCAGTAGCTGCCATAACTAGTATGCTTTAACCCACTACACCATCAGACCCTACAAAAGAAGTAGAGACTTCGAGATATATATACATTTCAAATATCTCCACTTCCCGAGGGCACCAGATGAGAGTGGGGTTAGTCTGCATTTTTCGTCAAGCCACTGTCAATGTGAGAGAACTCGTGTCCAGCTCATAAGCCTATACTTGCATAAACCACAAGTGAAGATTAACAATCTTTGGACTACACCCTCCAGTGGGACTCGAACCCAGAAAGCACAACTACCTTCCAGTAGCTGCCATAACTAGTATGCTTTAACCCACTACACCATCAGACCCTAAAAAAGAAGTAGAGACTTCGAGATATATATACATCTCAAATATCTCCACTTCCCGAGGGCACCAGATGAGTGTGGGGTTAGTCTGCATTTTTCGTCAAGCCACTGTCAATGTGAGAGAACTCGTGTCCAGCTTATAAGCCTATACTTGCATAAACCACAAGTGAAGATTACCAATCTTTGGACAACACCCACCAGTGGGACTCGAACCCAGAAAGCACAACTACCTTCCAGTAGGTGCCATAACTAGTATGCTTTAACCCACTACACCATCAGACCCTACAAAAGAAGTAGAGACTTCGAGATATATATACATCTCAAATATCTCCACTTCCCAAGGGCACCAGATGAGTGTGGGGTTAGTCTGCATTTTTCGTCAAGCCACTGTCAATGTGAGAGAACTCGTGTCCAGCTTATAAGCCTATACTTGCATAAACCACAAGTGAAGATTAACAATCTTTGGACAACACCCACCAGTGGGACTCGAACCCAGAAAGCACAACTACCTTCCAGTAGGTGCCATAACTAGTATGCTTTAACCCACTACACCATCAGACCCTACAAAAGAAGTAGAGATTTCGAGATATATATACATCTCAAATATCTCCACTTCCTGAGGGCACCAGATGAGTGTGGGGTTAGTCTGCATTTTTCGTCAAGCCACTGTCAATGTGAGAGAACTCGTGTCCAGCTTATAAGCCTATACTTGCATAAACCACAAGTGAAGATTAACAATCTTTGGACAACACCCACCAGTGGGACTCGAACCCAGAAAGCACAACTACCTTCCAGTAGCTGCCATAACTAGTATGCTTTAACCCACTACACCATCAGACCCTACAAAAGAAGTAGAGACTTCGAGATATATATACATCTCAAATATCTCCACTTCCCGAGGGCACCAGATGAGTGTGGGGTTAGTCTGCATTTTTCGTCAAGCCACTGTCAATGTGAGAGAACTCGTGTCCAGCTTATAAGCCTATACTTGCATAAACCACAAGTGAAGATTAACAATCTTTGGACAACACCCACCAGTGGCACTCGAACCCAGAAAGCACAACTACCTTCCAGTAGCTGCCATAACTAGTATGCTTTAACCCACTACACCATCAGACCCTACAAAAGAAGTAGAGACTTCAAGATATATATACATTTCAAATATCTCCACTTCCCGAGGGCACCAGATGAGTGTGGGGTTAGTCTGCATTTTTCGTCAAGCCACTGTCAATGTGAGAGAACTCGTGTCCAACTTATAAGCCTATACTTGCATAAACCACAAGTGAAGATTAACAATCTTTGGACAACACCCACCAGTGGGACTCGAACCCAGAAAGCACAACTACCTTCCAGTAGCTGCCATAACTAGTATGCTTTAACCCACTACACCATCAGACCCTACAAAAGAAGTAGAGACTTCGAGATATATATACATTTCAAATATCTCCACTTCCCGAGGGCACCAGATGAGAGTGGGGTTAGTCTGCATTTTTCGTCAAGCCACTGTCAATGTGAGAGAACTCGTGTCCAGCTCATAAGCCTATACTTGCATAAACCACAAGTGAAGATTAACAATCTTTGGACTACACCCTCCAGTGGGACTCGAACCCAGAAAGCACAACTACCTTCCAGTAGCTGCCATAACTAGTATGCTTTAACCCACTACACCATCAGACCCTAAAAAAGAAGTAGAGACTTCGAGATATATATACATCTCAAATATCTCCACTTCCCGAGGGCACCAGATGAGTGTGGGGTTAGTCTGCATTTTTCGTCAAGCCACTGTCAATGTGAGAGAACTCGTGTCCAGCTTATAAGCCTATACTTGCATAAACCACAAGTGAAGATTACCAATCTTTGGACAACACCCACCAGTGGGACTCGAACCCAGAAAGCACAACTACCTTCCAGTAGGTGCCATAACTAGTATGCTTTAACCCACTACACCATCAGACCCTACAAAAGAAGTAGAGACTTCGAGATATATATACATCTCAAATATCTCCACTTCCCGAGGGCACCAGATGAGAGTGGGGTTAGTCTGCATTTTTCGTCAAGCCACTGTCAATGTGAGAGAACTCGTGTCCAGCTCATAAGCCTATACTTGCATAAACCACAAGTGAAGATTAACAATCTTTGGACAACACCCACCAGTGGCACTCGAACCCAGAAAGCACAACTACCTTCCAGTAGCTGCCATAACTAGTATGCTTTAACCCACTACACCATCAGACCCTACAAAAGAAGTAGAGACTTCAAGATATATATACATTTCAAATATCTCCACTTCCCGAGGGCACCAGATGAGTGTGGGGTTAGTCTGCATTTTTCGTCAAGCCACTGTCAATGTGAGAGAACTCGTGTCCAACTTATAAGCCTATACTTGCATAAACCACAAGTGAAGATTAACAATCTTTGGACAACACCCACCAGTGGGACTCGAACCCAGAAAGCACAACTACCTTCCAGTAGCTGCCATAACTAGTATGCTTTAACCCACTACACCATCAGACCCTACAAAAGAAGTAGAGACTTCGAGATATATATACATTTCAAATATCTCCACTTCCCGAGGGCACCAGATGAGAGTGGGGTTAGTCTGCATTTTTCGTCAAGCCACTGTCAATGTGAGAGAACTCGTGTCCAGCTCATAAGCCTATACTTGCATAAACCACAAGTGAAGATTAACAATCTTTGGACTACACCCTCCAGTGGGACTCGAACCCAGAAAGCACAACTACCTTCCAGTAGCTGCCATAACTAGTATGCTTTAACCCACTACACCATCAGACCCTAAAAAAGAAGTAGAGACTTCGAGATATATATACATCTCAAATATCTCCACTTCCCGAGGGCACCAGATGAGTGTGGGGTTAGTCTGCATTTTTCGTCAAGCCACTGTCAATGTGAGAGAACTCGTGTCCAGCTTATAAGCCTATACTTGCATAAACCACAAGTGAAGATTACCAATCTTTGGACAACACCCACCAGTGGGACTCGAACCCAGAAAGCACAACTACCTTCCAGTAGGTGCCATAACTAGTATGCTTTAACCCACTACACCATCAGACCCTACAAAAGAAGTAGAGACTTCGAGATATATATACATCTCAAATATCTCCACTTCCCAAGGGCACCAGATGAGTGTGGGGTTAGTCTGCATTTTTCGTCAAGCCACTGTCAATGTGAGAGAACTCGTGTCCAGCTTATAAGCCTATACTTGCATAAACCACAAGTGAAGATTAACAATCTTTGGACAACACCCACCAGTGGGACTCGAACCCAGAAAGCACAACTACCTTCCAGTAGGTGCCATAACTAGTATGCTTTAACCCACTACACCATCAGACCCTACAAAAGAAGTAGAGATTTCGAGATATATATACATCTCAAATATCTCCACTTCCTGAGGGCACCAGATGAGTGTGGGGTTAGTCTGCATTTTTCGTCAAGCCACTGTCAATGTGAGAGAACTCGTGTCCAGCTTATAAGCCTATACTTGCATAAACCACAAGTGAAGATTAACAATCTTTGGACAACACCCACCAGTGGGACTCGAACCCAGAAAGCACAACTACCTTCCAGTAGCTGCCATAACTAGTATGCTTTAACCCACTACACCATCAGACCCTACAAAAGAAGTAGAGACTTCGAGATATATATACATCTCAAATATCTCCACTTCCCGAGGGCACCAGATGAGTGTGGGGTTAGTCTGCATTTTTCGTCAAGCCACTGTCAATGTGAGAGAACTCGTGTCCAGCTTATAAGCCTATACTTGCATAAACCACAAGTGAAGATTAACAATCTTTGGACAACACCCACCAGTGGCACTCGAACCCAGAAAGCACAACTACCTTCCAGTAGCTGCCATAACTAGTATGCTTTAACCCACTACACCATCAGACCCTACAAAAGAAGTAGAGACTTCAAGATATATATACATTTCAAATATCTCCACTTCCCGAGGGCACCAGATGAGTGTGGGGTTAGTCTGCATTTTTCGTCAAGCCACTGTCAATGTGAGAGAACTCGTGTCCAACTTATAAGCCTATACTTGCATAAACCACAAGTGAAGATTAACAATCTTTGGACAACACCCACCAGTGGGACTCGAACCCAGAAAGCACAACTACCTTCCAGTAGGTGCCATAACTATTATGCTTTAACCCACTACACCATCAGACCCTACAAAAGAAGTAGAGACTTCGAGATATATATACATATCAAATATCTCCACTTCCCGAGGGCACCAGATGAGTGTGGAGTTAGTCTGCATTCTTCGTCAAGCCACTGTCAATGTGAGAGAACTCGTGTCCAGCTTATAAGCCTATACTTGCATAAACCACAAGTGAAGATTAACAATCTTTGGACAACACCCACCAGTGGGACTCGAACCCAGAAAGCACAACTACCTTCCAGTAGGTGCCATAACTAGTATGCTTTAACCCACTACACCATCAGACCCTACAAAAGAAGTAGAGACTTCGAGATATATATACATCTCAAATATCTCCACTTCCCGAGGGCACCAGATGAGTGTGGAGTTAGTCTGCATTTTTCGTCAAGCCACTGTCAATGTGAGAGAACTCGTGTCCAGCTTATAAGCCTATACTTGCATAAACCACAAGTGAAGATTAACAATCTTTGGACAACACCCACCAGTGGGACTCGAACCCAGAAAGCACAACTACCTTCCAGTAGCTGCCATAACTAGTATGCTTTAACCCACTACACCATCAGACCCTACAAAAGAAGTAGAGACTTCGAGATATATATACATCTCAAATATCTCCACTTCCCGAGGGCACCAGATGAGTGTGGAGTTAGTCTGCATTTTTCGTCAAGCCACTGTCAATGTGAGAGAACTCGTGTCCAGCTTATAAGCCTATACTTGCATAAACCACAAGTGAAGATTAACAATCTTTGGACAACACCCACCAGTGGGACTCGAACCCAGAAAGCACAACTACCTTCCAGTAGCTGCCATAACTAGTATGCTTTAACCCACTACACCATCAGACCCTACAAAAGAAGTAGAGACTTCGAGATATATATACATCTCAAATATCTCCACTTCCCGAGGGCACCAGATGAGTGTGGGGTTAGTCTGCATTTTTCGTCAAGCCACTGTCAATGTGAGAGAACTCGTGTCCAGCTTATAAGAATATACTTGCATAAACCACAAGTGAAGATTAACAATCTTTGGACAACACCCACCAGTGGGACTCGAATCCAGAAAGCACAACTACCTTCCAGTAGCTGCCATAACTAGTATGCTTTAACCCACTACACCATCAGACCCTACAAAAGAAGTAGAGACTTCGAGATATATATACATTTCAAATATCTCCACTTCCCGAGGGCACCAGATGAGAGTGGGGTTAGTCTGCATTTTTCGTCAAGCCACTGTCAATGTGAGAGAACTCGTGTCCAGCTTATAAGCCTATACTTGCATAAACCACAAGTGAAGATTAACAATCTTTGGACTACACCCACCAGTGGGACTCGAACCCAGAAAGCACAACTACCTTCCAGTAGCTGCCATAACTAGTATGCTTTAACCCACTACACCATCAGACCCTACAAAAGAAGTAGAGACTTCGAGATATATATACATCTCAAATATCTCCACTTCCCGAGGGCACCAGATGAGTGTGGGGTTAGTCTGCATTTTTCGTCAAGCCACTGTCAATGTGAGAGAACTCGTGTCCAGCTTATAAGCCTATACTTGCATAAACCACAAGTGAAGATTACCAATCTTTGGACAACACCCACCAGTGGGACTCGAACCCAGAAAGCACAACTACCTTCCAGTAGGTGCCATAACTAGTATGCTTTAACCCACTACACCATCAGACCCTACAAAAGAAGTAGAGACTTCGAGATATATATACATCTCAAATATCTCCACTTCCCGAGGGCACCAGATGAGTGTGGGGTTAGTCTGCATTTTTCGTCAAGCCACTGTCAATGTGAGAGAACTCGTGTCCAGCTTATAAGCCTATACTTGCATAAACCACAAGTGAAGATTAACAATCTTTGGACAACACCCACCAGTGGGACTCGAACCCAGAAAGCACAACTACCTTCCAGTAGGTGCCATAACTAGTATGCTTTAACCCACTACACCATCAGACCCTACAAAAGAAGTAGAGATTTCGAGATATATATACATCTCAAATATCTCCACTTCCCGAGGGCACCAGATGAGTGTGGGGTTAGTCTGCATTTTTCGTCAAGCCACTGTCAATGTGAGAGAACTCGTGTCCAGCTTATAAGCCTATACTTGCATAAACCACAAGTGAAGATTAACAATCTTTGGACAACACCCACCAGTGGGACTCGAACCCAGAAAGCACAACTACCTTCCAGTAGCTGCCATAACTAGTATGCTTTAACCCACTACACCATCAGACCCTACAAAAGAAGTAGAGACTTCGAGATATATATACATCTCAAATATCTCCACTTCCCGAGGGCACCAGATGAGTGTGGGGTTAGTCTGCATTTTTCGTCAAGCCACTGTCAATGTAAGAGAACTCGTGTCCAGCTTATAAGCCTATACTTGCATAAACCACAAGTGAAGATTAACAATCTTTGGACAACACCCACCAGTGGCACTCGAACCCAGAAAGCACAACTACCTTCCAGTAGCTGCCATAACTAGTATGCTTTAACCCACTACACCATCAGACCCTACAAAAGAAGTAGAGATTTCGAGATATATATACATTTCAAATATCTCCACTTCCCGAGGGCACCAGATGAGTGTGGGGTTAGTCTGCATTTTTCGTCAAGCCACTGTCAATGTGAGAGAACTCGTGTCCAACTTATAAGCCTATACTTGCATAAACCACAAGTGAAGATTAACAATCTTTGGACAACACCCACCAGTGGGACTCGAACCCAGAAAGCACAACTACCTTCCAGTAGGTGCCATAACTAGTATGCTTTAACCCACTACACCATCAGACCCTACAAAAGAAGTAGAGACTTCGAGATATATATACATCTCAAATATCTCCACTTCCCGAGGGCACCAGATGAGTGTGGAGTTAGTCTGCATTTTTCGTCAAGCCACTGTCAATGTGAGAGAACTCGTGTCCAGCTTATAAGCCTATACTTGCATAAACCACAAGTGAAGATTAACAATCTTTGGACAACACCCACCAGTGGGACTCGAACCCAGAAAGCACAACTACCTTCCAGTAGGTGCCATAACTAGTATGCTTTAACCCACTACACCATCAGACCCTACAAAAGAAGTAGAGACTTCGAGATATATATACATCTCAAATATCTCCACTTCCCGAGGGCACCAGATGAGTGTGGAGTTAGTCTGCATTTTTCGTCAAGCCACTGTCAATGTGAGAGAACTCGTGTCCAGCTTATAAGCCTATACTTGCATAAACCACAAGTGAAGATTAACAATCTTTGGACAACACCCACCAGTGGGACTCGAACCCAGAAAGCACAACTACCTTCCAGTAGCTGCCATAACTAGTATGCTTTAACCCACTACACCATCAGACCCTACAAAAGAAGTAGAGACTTCGAGATATATACATCTCAAATATCTCCACTTCCCGAGGGCACCAGATGAGTGTGGGGTTAGTCTGCATTTTTTGTCAAGCCACTGTCAATGTGAGAGAACTCGTGTCCAGCTTATAAGCCTATACTTGCATAAACCACAAGTGAAGATTAACAATCTTTGGACAACACCCACCAGTGGGACTCGAATCCAGAAAGCACAACTACCTTCCAGTAGCTGCCATAACTAGTATGCTTTAACCCACTACACCATCAGACCCTACAAAAGAAGTAGAGACTTCGAGATATATATACATTTCAAATATCTCCACTTCCCGAGGGCACCAGATGAGAGTGGGGTTAGTCTGCATTTTTCGTCAAGCCACTGTCAATGTGAGAGAACTCGTGTCCAGCTTATAAGCCTATACTTGCATAAACCACAAGTGAAGATTAACAATCTTTGGACTACACCCCACCAGTGGGACTCGAACCCAGAAAGCACAACTACCTTCCAGTAGCTGCCATAACAAGTATGCTTTAACCCACTACACCATCAGACCCTACAAAAGAAGTAGAGACTTCGAGATATATATACATCTCAAATATCTCCACTTCCCAAGGGCACCAGATGAGTGTGGGGTTAGTCTGCATTTTTCGTCAAGCCACTGTCAATGTGAGAGAACTCGTGTCCAGCTTATAAGCCTATACTTGCATAAACCACAAGTGAAGATTACCAATCTTTGGACAACACCCACCAGTGGGACTCGAACCCAGAAAGCACAACTACCTTCCAGTAGGTGCCATAACTAGTATGCTTTAACCCACTACACCATCAGACCCTACAAAAGAAGTAGAGACTTCGAGATATATATACATCTCAAATATCTCCACTTCCCAAGGGCACCAGATGAGTGTGGGGTTAGTCTGCATTTTTCGTCAAGCCACTGTCAATGAGAGAGAACTCGTGTCCAGCTTATAAGCCTATACTTGCATAAACCACAAGTGAAGATTAACAATCTTTGGACAACACCCACCAGTGGGACTCGAACCCAGAAAGCACAACTACCTTCCAGTAGGTGCCATAACTAGTATGCTTTAACCCACTACACCATCAGACCCTACAAAAGAAGTAGAGATTTCGAGATATATATACATCTCAAATATCTACACTTCCCGAGGGCACCAGATGAGTGTGGGGTTAGTCTGCATTTTTCGTCAAGCCACTGTCAATGTGAGAGAACTCGTGTCCAGCTTATAAGCCTATACTTGCATAAACCACAAGTGAAGATTAACAATCTTTGGACAACACCCACCAGTGGGACTCGAACCCAGAAAGCACAACTACCTTCCAGTAGCTGCCATAACTAGTATGCTTTAACCCACTACACCATCAGACCCTACAAAAGAAGTAGAGACTTCGAGATATATATACATCTCAAATATCTCCACTTCCCGAGGGCACCAGATGAGTGTGGGGTTAGTCTGCATTTTTCGTCAAGCCACTGTCAATGTGAGAGAACTCGTGTCCAGCTTTTAAGCCTATACTTGCATAAACCACAAGTGAAGATTAACAATCTTTGGACAACACCCACCAGTGGCACTCGAACCCAGAAAGCACAACTACCTTCCAGTAGCTGCCATAACTAGTATGCTTTAACCCACTACACCATCAGACCCTACAAAAGAAGTAGAGACTTCAAGATATATATACATTTCAAATATCTCCACTTCCCGAGGGCACCAGATGAGTGTGGGGTTAGTCTGCATTTTTCGTCAAGCCACTGTCAATGTGAGAGAACTCGTGTCCAACTTATAAGCCTATACTTGCATAAACCACAAGTGAAGATTAACAATCTTTGGACAACACCCACCAGTGGGACTCGAACCCAGAAAGCACAACTACCTTCCAGTAGGTGCCATAACTAGTATGCTTTAACCCACTACACCATCAGACCCTACAAAAGAAGTAGAGACTTCGAGATATATATACATCTCAAATATCTCCACTTCCCAAGGGCACCAGATGAGTGTGGGGTTAGTCTGCATTTTTCGTCAAGCCACTGTCAATGTGAGAGAACTCGTGTCCAGCTTATAAGCCTATACTTGCATAAACCACAAGTGAAGATTAACAATCTTTGGACAACACCCACCAGTGGGACTCGAACCCAGAAAGCACAACTACCTTCCAGTAGGTGCCATAACTAGTATGCTTTAACCCACTACACCATCAGACCCTACAAAAGAAGTAGAGACTTCGAGATATATATACATCTCAAATATCTCCACTTCCCGAGGGCACCAGATGAGTGTGGGGTTAGTCTGCATTTTTCGTCAAGCCACTGTCAATGTGAGAGAACTCGTGTCCAGCTTATAAGCCTATACTTGCATAAACCACAAGTGAAGATTAACAATCTTTGGACAACACCCACCAGTGGCACTCGAACCCAGAAAGCACAACTACCTTCCAGTAGCTGCCATAACTAGTATGCTTTAACCCACTACACCATCAGACCCTACAAAAGAAGTAGAGAGAGTTGGGGTTTACCTTTACTCTTACTCTGGGTGAGCAACCGTTACACTCAATGTCACTCACCGTAGCCCTGCGGGTCTTCACTCTAATCCTCTCGGCGCCACTGCACGCCAGGAGGGTATCCCAGTCAATCCCAACCGGCCTCTGATTGAGAAGGAGTGGGAACACAACTCGTTCTCTTAACTGTTATGTGCCCGCCCCAACAATAGGGCTTTACTGTTAACCACATGGTCGCCAACTGGTGTTTTCGGTGTCCAGTAACATGTCAGTGGACTGGTTGAATTTTGGTATCCTTGGCAAGGTCACACTCAATAGATCAGGAATTCAGGCAGGTACTTACTTTTATCACTCTTTGCTTTCAAGTATAATATAGCCACAAGATAAATGGAGGGGATGATATAAACACAAATATATTTTGTATTTTACTTAAAATTCATTCAAAGATGTCACAAGGTCATATCAATCAATAATCAGCTGATCCAGGCGGGAGTCGGTCGTTCCCACGTATATTGTGCACTCACTACGGTGGCAACACTCCCCCTCTCGTCAATGTCACGATCAGCTGAGCCCCCCCTTTCGCGCGAAAGTTTATTGCTTGTTTCTCTAGCGGCACGCGCGATGTTTCTTTAAGTTCTCAAAGATCACTAGAAGTTCGCACACTCGATATTTGCAACAACAGCACGTATTACTTTGCTACACTGTTCTCGGGCTCAAACAATAGTTTCTATAATAAATGTGACAATAATTCACTATAACGGTTTTACACACTGCCCTTCATTTCAATGGTAACTTATGGAGTGTTTAACACTGGAGTTCTTAGTATTTCCTTTCGTGGGCGATAACACAATAAATCACTGCACTCACAAATGGTTATTCAATGCACGAACATAGACATATATAATATAGATAAATCAGACATCAATAAATGGTAAATAAATAGTTACTGGGCACATAGCCTAACTTCCAAATACTGGCATAATATTATATATAATTTCTCACTATATGTTCACATTAAAGTCTCATGAAAGAATTCTCAACACAGTAAATTCATCACATAATCCGGGTGCCTGTACACACCAATAATAATATATATAAGTATCGTGAGTACTCTTGATAGTACTATTCTGCACACTGGTGCCTTACTGTGACATAGGTGAGACTTGCTCACGACATACAAAATCCTCAGGCTAAATAATATAGCTGAATAATATAGCTGACTAAAGGGGAATGGGGAGGGAAACTAGAAACACCTACTTCCACCTATCCTCCGATGAGAGTTGAGTTGTAGCTCCTGGTCCTCGTGTCGGGAACGCCCCCACACACACACGTTGTCGTGTCCTCCAGGAACCCAATCGCTGTCCCACCGTTTAGCGCGTCGTCTCCGTGCCTTCTTCCCTGCAGGTCCGTGCTCCTCCTCGACTTCTTGTAGGGTTGGAGTCGGTCTCCTGGCCGTCGACCTCTCCCAGCTACGGCTGTCCGCCTACTTCTCGGCTGCAGTCGTCCGGATTCCCAAATAGTCCTCGTCTTCCTCTGCTACCCAGTGGCTCTGGTCAGCCACTACGCCGTCACGAATGGGTGAACTGCCTCAGACGTCGACTACGTCACTGCACAGACTTCACTTCTTCTTGCACAGTACCTGTCCTGGAGCACTTGTTGCTCAATAACCGTCGATTCCCTCTCTGGTTCAACACATGAACTAAGGAAGACCTCACAGAGTACTGGCAGACTTCAGGTGACGCGTAAATTCCACGGGAGCGGGAAACAACTGTCAAACTGACAGGACCAATCGTCGCACGTCCAACCTCCTTGACGTGTCGTGTCTGACTGATGGCGCCAACGCGGCGCGCTGCCTGGACCCCCCTTCCTTCGTGACGTCACCTTCGCCACGGGAGGTTTTCATTGGCTCCCGGTGCCACATTGCTGTCGGTGACCAATCCGGTGTCACTGACGTCACACAGTTTTGGCGGGGAAACAGGAGAGCCAGCGCCATCTTGGCTTCCTAAAGGGCCTAAACCACAGGCCAAAATATTATTGTTTCACAAATTTCTCGGCTCTCCGAGAACACTCCACTCTCCCACATATATCAAATTGATGCCTGCGACCTAGAGAACGCTTGGGTAAAGCGGACATGACTCTTACTGCAGGCGTGGGAGAAATATAAGGGGGGGAACACCGTCACATACCCCTCCCCTTAAAATAAGAGTCATGTCTGGCTAGTGTATACGGGACAGGGCATCTGCTACTACGTTGTCCTTCCCCTTGATGTGCTTGATTTCCAACCGGTACTCTTGCAGTAACAACGCCCACCTCGTCAGACGTTGGTTGGAGTTCTTCATTTTGTATAAAAAGGTGAGAGGGTTGTGATCTGTGAATACCAGAACAGGTCTCGCCCCTCCTCCCATGTACACATCAAAGTGCTTCAGGGCCATAACTAGCGCCAATGCCTCTTTCTCAACGGTGCTATAGGCCCGTTGGTATTTTACAAACTTCTTCGAGTAGAACGCTACTGGCTTATGTACTTCACTCCTTTCTTGAGCCAACATGGCCCCTATCCCAACGTCGCTGGCGTCTACGTACAGGATGAATCCGGCTGAGAAATCTGGAGATATTAATACCGGGGCCTCCGTCAACAATTTCTTGGTCTTTTCAAAAGACTCTTGGCAGGCCTCTCCCCATCTCCATCGTACATTCTTGGAGAGTAGCTCGGTCAGGGGATGCACTACCGTGGAGAAATTCCTGCGGAACCCACGATAGTACCCTATCATCCCGAGGTACCTTAGCAACTCTTTACGCGTCCTGGGCACGGGGTATTCCTTAATGGCTGATACTTTGTGATCAACAGGGGTGACTTCACCTTGGCCGATGACAAAACCGAGGTACTCTAAGTGAGCCTTCCCAAACTCACTTGGCCAAATTTACAGTCAAGTTAGCCTCCTCTAGCCTTCTGAACAATTCCCTGAGTCTCTCCAGATGCGTCTTCCAATCGTCGGCGTACACGACGATGTCAACGATGTGAACTGTGCAGCCTGCGGCACCCCTTAACAATTCATTCATCATACGCTGGAAGCAGCTGCCGCTGTTTTTCATTCCGAAGGGCACCACCTTGTACTGGTACAGCCCGTCAGGAGTTGCGAAAGCTGATATCTTCCTGGCCTCAGGAGTCAAAGAGATCTGGTAGTACCCCTTGAGCAGATCGACCTTGGATACGTACCGTGCACTGCCCACCTGGTCAATGCAATCGCTAACTCTTTGCATGGGGTGAGAATCTGCCACTGTGATGGAGTTCACCCTCCTGTAATCTGTACAAAAGCGGTAGGTTCCGTCGCTTTTCCTCACCAACAAGCATGGGGAACTCCACTCACTTTTACTGGGCTCCGCAAGGTCGTTCTCAAGGAGATACTCCACCTCCTTTCTCATCAGCTCTCGCTTCTCCGGGCTCACCCTATATGCGCTCTGCTTGACGGGCCTGGCGTCCCTCACCTCTACCTCGTGCGTCACACTCTTGTGTCGTCAGGGCACGTCGGTAAAGAGGGAGGCATACTCCCTCAGTAGGTTCGTCAGGTCCGCGCTCTGTCGCCCTTGCAGATGTAGTAGCTTGTCCTTGATCTTCGCCAGACTCTCAGTGTTGGTGAGACGGGTGCCATCCGCCCTGGACCACTTTCCTTCCTCCTCCAGGAGTTCTTGGTCCACCTGCACGCACAGAACTGTCTTCTGCTGGGGTTCTCGGGTCACCGTTCCGTCCTGCCTGGCGGCTCCTCCTTCCACAGGGAAGAAAGGTTTCAGGCGGTCCACGTGACACACCTGCTTCTTGCGGGGTCTGTCCGGCTTCCCAATTTCGTACGACACAGGACCCAACCGCCGTAGCACCTGGTATGGTCCCTCGAACCGCGATTCGGTCACCCTACCTTTACCTGGCAGCAAAACCATCACTTGGGACCCGACCTGGAAATCCCTCTGCGTAGCTCTCTTGTCGTACCACTCCGACATCTTACGCTGCGCCTCCTTCAGGTGTTTCCCAGCTAGTTCCTTCGCTAGAGTGAGACGTTCTTTGAACTTCTGGACATATTCATTCACCGTTCCCACGGTCGCTCCGGGTGTCCATTGTTCCCTCAGCATGGACAGAGGACTTCGCACCTCGTGTCCATACACTAGCTTGAATGGTGAGAATCCTAATGATTCTACCACCGCGTTACGTATGGCAAATAACGCGGGGTATACAGCCTCATCCCACTCAGTCCCCTGTTCTGCGCAGAACACTCTCATCACTTGCCACCCCCACACTGGTACTCTCGTAACCGTCGGGGAACAGGGTTTCACTCACCAGGGTAAAATCGGCCCCAGTGTCTCTTAATATCTTCACTGGGATGGGGTCTGCGTCCCCCATCCTTACGGTTCCCTGACACACGAATGGGTGAACTTTCTTCTCCCCACTCAGCACGGTTTCATCCCGCACCCTCTCGGCAATCTGGTCCTCGAACCTCCCTGTGACCTTTTGATCCTCGGTTGTCCCAACTCGAGAGGTGGGACTTGGGGGAACTCGCTACCGTCCTCCATCTATCCGTCTTCCTATAATTCCTACTGCTTCCGGAGTATACGGGTGATCGGTGCTGTCCCTCTCGGCGTGGGCGTAATGCTTCTTCTAGCATGTCGGCTCTGTCGGCTGCGGCCCTCAGATCCTTTATGTCCGCCTCCTTTACTCTCACCCTGATCTCAGGAGAGAGCACAGACATAAACTTTTCCATGACCATTAGCTCCTTGACCTCTTCAACCGACCTCGCTCCTTCAGAGTCCAGCCACTTAAGGAACTTTCTCTCCATGTCCCTCGCCGTCTCCGCATAAGACTTTCCTGGTGAACGGGTACATTCCCTGAACCTCTTCCTGTAACATTCCGGCGTGAGCTTGAAGGAATGGAGCACAGCTCGTTTTACCGCATCGTAGTTGGTGCATTCTTGGAAGTCGAGCATAGTGTAGGCTTCACGAGCTTCACCTGTGAGCCTCCCTTGAACTAGCTCCGCCCTCGGCCACCTCTTCAAAGCTGCAACCCTTTCGAAGTGGTCGAAGAAACTTTCGGCTTCATTTGGCACAAAGACCGGCAGATCTCGTTCCCTCACTCGTCGGTCTTCCTGTTGCGGCGGAGCAGGTGCACCTAGTCCTAGTTCAGCTCGCTTCAGCTCCACCTCCTTGTTGGCTTCTATCTCCTGCTGTCTCATCCTAGCTTCTCGTTCGTGTTCTTCCCTGCGTAGCTGTGCTTCTCGCTCCTCACGCTTCAACTGGGCTTCTCGCTCTTCACGCTTCAACTGTGCTTCTCGCTCCTCACGCCTCAGCTGTGCTTCTGCTTCTCGCTCTTCTTTGCGCTGCTGTGCTTCTCGTTCCTCACGCTTCAGTTGTGCTTCCAGCTGCAACTTCATTATTTCCAACTTAACGCTGTGCCTGCTGCCGCTGGATCCCCTGCTGCTTCCACCAATGCTCAGGTGTTCTCCCACACTGGCAGGTGTCTGTGGTCGTTCCTCCCGCAAAGCTTCGTCTCGTGCCCTGAGCTGTGCCATTATCTCTAGTCTTCTTTCACCCACTCTGGCAGATCTCAGCTTTATTCCAAAATGATCTGCTATTGCCTGTAACTGTGCCTTGGTGCACTCCTCTAGCACCTGTTCATCTCTAGTGTCAATAAACCTTGTTACTTTATCATCCTCCATCTTGTGCTATGAGTGATAACCTGCACCTGATCTCTAATACCACTGCCAACTACCACCACTGCAACCTTTACTTCGATCGAAATCCTGGCGAGGTCGCCAATGTTGGGGTTTACCTTTACTCTTACTCTGGGTGAGCAACCGTTACACTCAATGTCACTCACCGTAGCCCTGCGGGTCTTCACTCTAATCCTCTCGGCGCCACTGCACGCCAGGAGAGTATCCCAATCAATCCCTACCGGCCTCTGATTGAGAAGGAGTGGGAACACAACTCGTTCACTTAACTGTTATGTGCCCGCCCCAACAATAGGGCTTTACTGTTAACCACAAGGTCGCCAACTGGTGTTTTCGGTGTCCAGTAACACGTTAGTGGACTGGTTGAATTTTGGTATCCTTGGCAAGGTCACACTCAATAGATCAAGAATTCAGGTAGGTACTTTTACCACTCTTTGCTTTCAAGTATAATATAGCCACAAGATAAATGGAGGGGATGATATAAACACAAATATATTTTGTATTTTACTTAAAATTCATTCAAAGATGTCACAAGGTCATATCAATCAATAATCAGCTGATCCAGGCGGGAGTCGGTCGTTCCCACGTATATTGTGCACTCACTACGGTGGCAACACTCCCCCTCTCGTCAATGTCACGATCAGCTGAGCGCCCCCTTTCGCGCGAAAGTTTATTGCTTGTTTCTCTAGCGGCACGCGCGCTGTTTCTTTAAGTTCTCAAAGATCACTAGAAGTTCGCACACTCGATATTTGCAACAACAGCACGTATTACTTTGCTACACTGTTCTCGGGCTCAAACAATCGTTTCTATAATAAATGCGACAATAATTCACTATAATGGTTTTACACACTGCCCTTCATTTCAATGGTAACTTATGGAGTGTTTAACACTGGAGTTCTTAGTATTTCCTTTCGTGGGCGATAACACAATAAATCACTGCACTCACAAATGGTTATTCAATGCACGAACATAGACATATATAATATAGATAAATCAGACATCAATAAATGGTAAATAAATAGTTACTGGGCACATAGCCTAACTTCCAAATACTGGCATAATATTATATATAATTTCTCACTATATGTTCACATTAAAGTCTCATGAAAGAATTCTCAACACAGTAAATTCATCACTTAATCCGGGTGCCTGTACACACCAATAATAATATATATAAGTATCGTGAGTACTCTTGATAGTACTATTCTGCACACTGGTGCCTTACTGTGACATAGGTGAGACTTGCTCACGACATACAAAATCCTCAGGCTAAATAATATAGCTGAATAATATAGCTGACTAAAGGGGAATGGGGAGGGAAACTAGAAACACCTACTTCCACCTATCCTCCGATGAGAGTTGAGTTGTAGCTCCTGGTCCTCGTGTCTGGAATGCCCCCACACACACGTTGTCGTGTCCTCCAGGAACCCAATCACTGTCCCACCGTTTAGCGCGTCGTCTCCGTGCCTTCTTCCCTGCATGTCCGTGCTCCTCCTCGACTTCTTGTAGGGTTTGAGTCGGTCTCCTGGCCGTCGACCTCTCCCAGCTACGGCTGTCCGCCTACTTCTCGGCTGCAGTCGTCCGGATTCCCAAATAGTCCTCGTCTTCCTCTGCTACCCAGTGGCTCTGGTCAGCCACTACGCCATCACGAATGGGTGAACTGCCTCAGACGTCAACTACGTCACTGCACAGACTTCACTTCTTCTTGCACAGTACCTGTCCTGGAGCACTTGTTGCTCAATAACCGTCGATTCCCTCTCTGGTTCAACACATGAACTAAGGAAGACCTCACAGAGTACTGGCAGACTTCAGGTGACGCGTAAATTCCACGGGAGCGGGAAACAACTGTCAAACTGACAGGACCAATCGTCGCACGTCCAACCTCCTTGACGTGTCGTGTCTGACTGATGGCGCCAACGCGGCGCGCTACCCGGACCCCCCTTCCTTCGTGACGTCACTTTCGCCTGGGAGGTTTTCATTGGCTCCCGGTGCCACATTGCTGTCGGTGACCAATCCGGTGTCACTGACGTCACACAGTTTTGGCGGGGAAACAGGAGAGCCAGCACCATCTTGGCTTCCTAAAAGGCCTAAATCACAGGCCAAAATATTATTGTTTCACAAATTTCTCGGCTCTCCGAGAACACTCCACTCTCCCACATATATCAAATTGATGCCTGCGACCTAGAGAACGCTTGGGTAAAGCGGACATGACTCTTACTGCAGGCGTGGGAGAATTATAGGGGGGGGAACACCGTCACAATATATATATATATATATATATATATATATATATATATATATATATATATATATATATATATATATATATATATATATATATATATATATATATATATATATATATATATATATATATATATATATATATATATATATATATATATATATATATATATATATATGCTCATGATGCACTTTACCTCATCACCAGATGCTTGTCCCTCACCAGGCTGACCTACTTTCTTAGATGTTCGCCATCTCTCAATAATATTAAATTAGCCACTCACCACACCACCCCACCACCAGTGAACCACTATATGTTAGAGAAACGTTTGTGGTTTACTGGGAAGACAGAGAAACAGAAACAAACCACAGAGACTAACAAGCACAAACCTGCGCACTACCGGGTTACTCCCATCTAGTATGTTTATATATTCAAGTTCATTACAATGATTTGTTTTTTAAGTAACGTTTTTGGAGCAGAGTTCCGTTGTTCTCAAACTTGGGTTGTCGGGAGGATATGAATTGTATCAATGTAAAACCTTGAGCCACTGATCAACTTAACTTTAAGCTCACGATTACCTCTAAAAAGTGACCAACTCGTCAAGGTAATTACAATATGGAACAGAAGATTCATGTTGACAATGAAAAATACAACCTGCTGTTAATAGGAACATGCAACGTACTAGTAAATCATATTTCGTAGTATGCTTGAAAATATGGCACCATACGAAAACTGGTTAATTGGACATTTTAACAGGAATGATAACTTGGGCATGAAGAACCTTGTTTAACTGGACTGTTTTGGACGAATGTTAATTTAGAAAAGAAGCTTGTTGATTCATTGGTCTGTATTAAACGAACGTTGATTGGATAATGAAGATTGTTGGTTAATTGGACCATATAGCATGGTGGTTAATTGTACCATGTAATGCACTATTTAACTGGAACATTTGACATGCTAGTTAACAGGACAAAGTTACACTCTGATTCATTGGACTGTGTAGCACATTGGTTAATTCGACGATATAGCACAATATATATTTAATTAATAATGTTATTTGAAATTTCTTTATTAAACATTGAGAGGTGTTTATTTTATGAAAATATTAATTAATTAGAGAGAGAACATTTCATAATATTGCTTCTATGGAGGGAGCACCAGCGATAAAACCTTAACGGACACGTACAGTCATCACTACTGTCACTCACCGCCAGTAAACTACAGTGTTTCAGTCGCCCACAAAGGTCTCGCTCCGACATTCATAGTTAATGGTCTCTGATCAATGATTTTTGCCTCATGTTGGGTGGGTGGCTCCGTGACTCAGAGCCGTCCAGTACATGGTCAACGGTGGTGAGGTCCCTCTCCAGTACTCACTAACTCTCCAGTATTCACTAACACTGCAGTAACCACAAGTCCTCGACCCTACTAACAACAGTCGTCACTGTTCCCTGTCTTCACAGTCCCCACGGTTCTCCAGTTCCCACAGTTCTACACTCTTCGGGATCCTCGGTGAAGGAAGTTCCATTTATATTCATTCTTGCAGCTTAACGGAAGCGACTCTTCACCATGAGATTGTTGGGTCTCTCTCTGTGGTTCCTCGCCGCTCAGGTCATCCTTGGGCTCCAGGCTACCTGGAACATGTCAGGTGAGGTCCACCTTCAGTTACAGTTACAGTGTTATCTGATCATCTTGGTAACGGTTCTACTAGGGGAACTGAGAAGTTCACCTTTGGAAAGATTAATCAAAGGCTACGATTACAGCTGTAATAACTATTAACACTCTCGTATGTAGTTTAAATAATATCTTAACATTCTTAAACATCATTATTATTATTATTATTATTATTATTATTATTATTATTATTATTATTATTATTATTATTATTATTATTATTATTATTATTATTAATATAATTATGTTTTACTTCTAAGTTAGGAAGCGAGAGAGTTGCACTTTTTCTGTAAAGATTTCGCAAACTTTTCAGGGATGTGTATTATTAATGGGAACTATTGTGTCCACAGCCCTACTTATGCAAGGTTGGCAAATATTTGCTGTGCAATTTTTTTTAGATAAGCTGGCCTCCAGCCTCCACATGCAATATTTTTCACATATTTTGTTAAGGGGAAATTTTCATAAATGTACACTGCTAGCATTGAAATTGATGGATCATATTTGCATGTTTTCTTGTCAAGTCTTATGTATAGTGCGTCTGTGAGATCGCCATAAGTTGGGTCTTATATTGGACAATATTAACTTGGCACCGTCGTCCTTAAGATAAAATAAGAAAGTTTTAAAGGTTTCATTCTGTTTCATTTGAACACCGAAAAGGTTCATGTACAATTATGTACATAGGGACGAGCTTTGGTATTGGCTTAAGGATGCCACTGAAATAGACGTTCAACAGGCGTGGTCGGATCACTGGCAGGGGTAGACTCGCCTCTGGGATGTGTCCACAGCAGGAATTATTGCTTACGTCAACCTGCGAGGTTCTGTTACTTAATTAAGTAGTTTCCAGAGAGGTGCAGAAGATTCCCATAAATGCAAAACTCTTAAGCTTACACACTAGTATTATGTGCCAGCTCCAACCATAAGTGCCAGCAATATCCATGGATGTGACATGTGTATCCTCTCAACACTCGTGACTCTTGTTCCATTTTACGTTTGACTGTAGTAGCAGATCTGATGAGATTTTTTTCTCTAAAACCATATTGCTTCTCACTTAGTAAGTAGCTTTTGTCCAAATATATTTGCAGCGGCCAATAGCGTTCTGCTCATATCATGCTTCTCTAGTGATATCTGCTACAAGCCAGGCCCTCTTGTAGACGAGTGGCCAGGTTTGCTGGTCAAAGTCAGCTTATAAGAAAGCTGCAATTGGAAAGGCACGTTTCAGGATGTAAGAATTTACAGTCTTAGTCTTGCTAACATTCGTTTCAAATAAGAATGTTTAAACTTTTCTTTTGTGATGTTACAATAAGAGGGAATGTAGAGACAAGGGTCCCGGTAGTACAGTCGGGTTCGTTCTCGACGCACAATCGAGAATTCCGAATTTGAATCCCGGGCTGGACAGAAATTGTTGGGCACATTTCTTTTCCCCTAATGCCTCTGTTTACCTAGCAGTGGGTAAGTACTCAGGAGTTAGTCAGCTTCTTGTCGAGTTGCATCCTCGATAGACCTTGATATAAAGCCAAAAGTGTATGATACACTCTGGCTTCCTGTCCCCTGACAAAGTGAATTATTACCCTTCCCAAAATAATGTCAACATCAATTAGATGCATAAATTGGCAAGATTGATTCTCTGAAGCATTTTTAATGATATAATAATAATAGTATTTTGGACAGGTTAAAAGTGGATGTTTGTTGTAAACAGACATTATTCTGCAAATAATAGGAGTCTAGGCTAAAGAGTGCAGAATAAATGAGTATAGGATGATATTTTTCTTTGATATTACTTTGGTATGCCGTTTTCTCTAGTTAAATTTGCATACACACAAACTAGCTTATAGAGATTACATGAACATATTTTCCGCACCATACGCTAATGAAGCTTTAATATTGTATGCTTAAGAAAGTTGCAGAGATAAGTGCTATTGTGAATGCATCACATAGAATGTATTTTATGGGAGAACAAAGATATTTAAGTTTTAAAGAACATTTCCTTCATCCCATCGATGTTTAATATAAATTCTCAAAAATCAATGTTTATTTCATCTATATACGGAAATATACTAAGAATATTTTATATGCCAACAATAGACAGAACTATAAGCTGCATGATACTTCATTACATTGAAACTATCTTTAGTTAGAAGACAGACAGAGAGGGAAGAGTCCAATATGGCGACGGCTGGAGGTGTGCACAGTGTCTTTCCTACAAACATTCACGATACCTTTGAGGGTTTTAAGAAACCACTGTTACATGGCACACATTTAGATTAAGATGGTCACCCGGTTTTAGAGGAGGATCCAAAGGGAGTTCTTCTGGACAATAAACATCACAGTAAGGCAAACAGATTAAGAAGGTAAACGCCGCCATCATACAGGTGTAAACAGAGACCATCCCGGCCCCACGCGGCCTCAGTATCAACATCTACCGCTCAGCCAAGGTAGGACAAGTTCTTCTGGTTTGTAAACATTCATCATTTCCTTTGATAACGATACATACGAGAATATGAGTGTTTTCGGAAATATCAGGGCACAAAGTATCCTATACAATGCCTTTCCCAAGATATTTAAGATCAATATGCACGATATCAGACCAAATAAACAAAGGAACTTAATCACTTAATCTTAATCACAAACATAGGGAGAAACTAGAGCTTTCAGACGTTACCGACATCTGTGGATTCAAATGCTAGCAACCACTAGGTGACCGATTAGCGAAATATGTAATCCGCCATGTTGTAGTCATTGGTACGGACGACATCAAGGCACAAACAACTTTAGGCAGGTGACATTCCAATCTTCAGTCACAAAATTTATGCGTAGAACAAACGGAAAATTGATTGATGCAGGCACTGCCCTGCTTACTTTTCTAGACTACTTTTTTCCTGATCGGGTTTGGATTAACGGCTTCCTCCATAAACTAGAGGTGTAAGTACCACATCCCATTCAGTGCTTTAGATGTAAAGGTTTTAACCATACCTCGAAAGGGTGCACCAAAGACTTTAAATGTGAGAAATGCTCTGGTTCCCATTACACACAAGACTGCATCAGATACACTCACTTGCTCAAACTGTGGTGGCAATCATGACATTACACTCAAACAATGTCCTTCATACATAGCAGCAAAAACGAAGGTTCTCCCCACCAACATCCTGCAATACAGTAGTGCACTCTAACAACCTAACAGCCCATCATCAACCACTACCTCACACTCAACCACAACCTTTGCGTGTACGTGATATGTCTGTCACCGACAATCCCGCACCCCCAGGGTCCAATCCTCTCCCACAAAACGTACAACAAAGTCCCGATCTTGTTGAAACTCTTGTCACTCGCGTTGAAAATGCACTAGAAAAGACGCTGGACCGACTCCTATTTAAATTCTTTACACAAGTAAACCAACCTTTCCCCGAGACTGTCCCAACAGGCACTCATCGACATTTACAGACATTGTCATCCGCCCTAACATAGCTACCATTGCTCTATACAAAATTTTTGAACTGATGCTTGACAAACTCCTAAATAACTACTTTATTACGCATTACCAGTCACTTCCCAGGCTGACTTGCAACTAACCCCAACCACCCTCCGTTGGGGTTAGGGAGGGAGCCGGTCGGCCGAGTGGACAGCACGCTGGACTTGTGATCCTGTGGTCCCGGGTTCGATCCCGGGCGCCGGCTAGACACAATGGGCAGAGTTTCTTTCACCCTATGCCCCTGTTACCTAGCAGTAAAATAGGTACCTGGGTGTTAGTCAGCTGTCATGGGCTGCTTCCTGGGGGTGGAGGCCTGGTCGAGGACCGGGCCGCAGGGACACTAAAGCCCCGAAATCGTCTCAAGATAACCTCTCAAGAAAACCTGCACCAAGAGTAAGAAACCCCCAGCTGCACAAACCTCCCAACCACCTGGCACTGTGACTGAAAAATACATAAACCAGTCTCCCACGACACATCCGCCAACCACTCCCAGATATTCAACACGGTATACGTCAAAGAAGACCGATGTAATCACATCCCACACGAAAAGATCCGATATTCGACATCATAACACAACCCATCATCAACTAACCTACCCCAACCTAACCTAACCTTATTCACGTTAATCCCATGTTACGTAATGTACTCTAATTTGCCATACCAAAATGTTCTCTAACCCATCTGAATTGCGACTAACTCCCTAACAATCTTCAACTCACAAACTCAGTCTTTTGACTAATTCACACATTATTCCTAAAACAGCAACACTTGATACCACGATTAACACAACTCATCTTTGCCATCCTGAGTCCATTTACATTCATATGCTATTTTTCTCCTTATCCTCACACAAACAGAAGACATCGATAACTTCCAATCTTTGCCAAATTATGAACATTGATGCGCTACTGTGAGTGCCTTATCTATCAACATCACCAATCATGCAGTCATCGGGAGGACAAACCTTCATGCAAACTGCACGCATCCAGAGGAGGAGGAGAAGAAGAAGAAGAAGAAGAAGAAGAAGAAGAAGAAGAAGAAGAAGAAGAAGAAGAAGAAGAAGAAGAAGAAGAAGAAGAAGAAGAAGAAGAAGAAGAAGAAGAAGAAGAAGAAGAAGAAGAAGAAGAAGAAGAAGAAGAAGAAGAAGAAGAAGAAGAAGAAGAAGAAGAAGAAGAAGAAGAAGAAGAAGAAGAAGAAGAAGAAGAAGAAGAAGAAGAAGAAGAAGAAGAAGAAGAAGAAGAAGAAGAAGAAGAAGAAGAAGAAGAAGAAGAAGAAGAAGAAGAAGAAGAAGAAGAAGAAGAAGAAGAAGAAGAAGAAGAAGAAGAAGAAGAAGAAGAAGATGAAGAATAAGAAAACGAAGAAGAAGAAGATGAAGAAGAAGAAGAAGAAGAAGAAGAAGAAGAAGAAGAAGAAGAAGAAGAAGAAGAAGAAGAAGAAGAAGAAGAAGAAGAAGAAGAAGAAGAAGAAGAAGAAGAAGAAGAAGAAGAAGAAGAAGAAGAAGAAGAAGAAGAAGAAGAAGAAGAAGAAGAAGTTAAAGAAGAAGAAGAAGAAGAAGAAGAAGAAGAAGAAGAAGAAGAAGAAGAAGAAGAAGAAGAAGAAGAAGAAGAAGAAGAAGATGAAGAAGAAGAAGAAGAAGAAGAAGAAGAAGAAGAAGAAGAAGAAGAAGAAGAAGAAGAAGAAGAAGAAGAAGAAGATGAAGAAGAAGAAGAAGAAGAAGATGAAGAAGAAGAAGAAGAAGATGAAGAAGAAGAAGAAGAAGAAGAAGAAGAAGAAGAAGAAGAAGAAGAAGAAGAAGAAGAAGAAGAAGAAGAAGAAGAAGAAGAAGAAGAAAACGAAGAAGAAGACGAAGAAGGAAGATACATGTTTTTGAATTTTTTTTTAGCCCAGTCGATTGCCAACTCCCTAAGACCAATGTTGATTTTATGTAGATAGAGTAATAAATGTAATTTTTATGTCATCGGAAAGATAAAACATAATGAGAAACGCAGCAGCATTGACTGCAAAGTGTTACTCTAAAGTCAATTAAGTGCAAATATAAAGCCATAAAGTCTAACTCTAAGAAATAACACTCAAGTAACACGCCTATCTGTCAACACCCAAGCCTTACCTAACTGTCAACACCCAAGCCTTGCCTAACTGTCAACACTCAAGCCTTGCCTAACTGTCAACACTCTAGCCTTACCTAACTGTCAACACCCAAGCCTTGCCTAACTGTCAACACTCTAGCCTTACCTAACTGTCAACAC
This sequence comes from Procambarus clarkii, assembly GCF_040958095.1. NCBI lineage: Eukaryota > Metazoa > Arthropoda > Malacostraca > Decapoda > Cambaridae > Procambarus > Procambarus clarkii. The sequence goes on from NC_091185.1 coordinate 15,895,479, forward strand.
CCAAGCCTTGCCTAACTGTCAACACTCAAGCCTTGCCTAACTGTCAACACTCAAGCCTTGCCTAACTGTCAACATTCAAGCCTTGCCTAACTGTCAACACCCAAGCCTTACCTAACTGTCAACATTCAAGTCTTGCCTAACTGTCAACACCCAAGCCTTGCCTAACTGTCAACACTCAAGCCTTACCTAACTGTCAACACTCAAGCCTTGCCTAACTGTCAACACTCAAGCCTTGCCTAACTGTCAACACTCAAGCCTTACCTAACTGTCAACACTCAAGCCTTGCCTAACTGTCAACACTGAAGCCTTACTTAACTGTCAACACCCAAGCCTTGCCTAACTGTCAACACTCAAGCCTTGCCTAACTGTCAACACTCAAGCTTTACCTAACTGTCAACACTCAAGCCCTGACTAACTGACTCCGGTGATTCAGTGGTAGAGTATGCGACTATCAATGCCTTGGTCACGGGTTCTCGTCGCCTCACAACCCCAGCGGATTTTCTTTATTAATAATAATTAAAATAATAACAATAAAGACAATAATGATAATAATAATAATAATGCACAAGGAAATCACAATAGCATAATATATCAATCAGAAAATTTGTTTTTCTCCTTGATCAATCAATGAGATTATCAATCTCATTGACATCAATGATATTTGAATGACAATCATTGAAAATCAATGATATCATCGATGTCATCTGAAATCAAAATATCTGTGTAACGTAAGGGTATAATACAGAAAGATTGATAAAAACGCAGTGAGGGAGGTAGAGAAGTGGACGAGAAGAGTGGGGTAGAGTGGTGAGGAGAAAGGGAATGTTTAGAATGAGAGAAAATGGGGTAGAGTAGGTAAAGTAGATAAGAGGTAAATAGAAAGAGTATTGAAGAGGTCGAAGAGTAGAAAGGGTTGAAAGTAAGAAAGAACTAGAAGTAAGAAAGAGCTAGAAGTAAGAAAGGGCAAAAAGTAAGAAAGAGCTAGAAGTATGAAAGAGCTAGAAGTAAGAAAGGCCAAGAAGTAAGAAAGAGCTAGAAGTAAGAAAGAGCTAGAAGTAAGAAAGAGCTAGAAGAAAGAAAGAGCTAGAAGTAAGAAAGGCTTAGAAGTAAGATAGAGCTAGAAGTAAGAAAGAGCTAGAAGTAAGAAAGAGCTAGAAGTAACAAAGAGCTAGAAGTAAGAAAGGGCTTGAAGTAAGAAAGAGCTAGAAGTAAGAAAGGGCTTGAAGTAAGAAAGAGCTCTAAGTAAGAAAGAGCTAGAAGTAAGAAAGGGCTTGAAGTAATAGGCAGTGCGTGCTGCAACTATCCATTCAAGACTATTTAAAAGACAAGAAATGTAACTTATCAACACAACAATAATAATTGATGGTAACTACTAACAACTACAAGCATGTCAGACATATGGTCATTTGAGAAGACTGAGTCGTTAGGAAGTTAACTTGAGAGTGGTCTCTATTCCAGCCATTCCTGCTTGGATTCAAGTCAAGATATGAATTCAAGATTAAAACGATCAGAATTAATGACAATTTTAAAAGTAAGTTTAACGATTATTTATTTATTATTATTATATATTCATGAAAAGTCAATCATATGGAAATCATAATTAAACCATTCCCCTTGACTTTTACATATCAACATTAATTCAGAATTTGAGTCACCCCACTAGAAATTGAGAGCAATACGGCTGACTATCCCTGGAAAATTACTCAACATATAACTTTGGATAACACCAAATACATCAACCTTACAACTGAACTCAGCAAGAACTTTGAGTACGACAACGGGGGATGGGGTGGTACGGCTGACAGTCAGTCCCTACCGGCCTGGAGACGGCCTGTGTAGACCTACTGCTGGAATCCCTCTGGTGTGGCGAGGCTCCTCACTCACTCTCTCTCTAAATGTTCAAATTGCTCGGCTACATGAAGGGGAACCAGGAGCTAAACTCAGTACCAGGAGATAGCACCCAGTTATCTTCCTACCACACCTAGACAGTCGGCTTGTTTGATGGAAAAGACACAAGCAACCACCTGCAATTATCAGTTTAGAAGAGAGGCAAGATCACTTGACCCGACCTGACCTTTGCCACGCATGTGGACATTAACACGCTGCTGGTGGGACTTATGAAATGCTACAGGGCCGACAGCCTGGCGCCGCCAATATCCTGCGTGGACTCGCTCTATTTGTATGTGAAATATTAAATACAACTGGACACGTTCAATAGAAAACTAGATAGTTTTCTTCAAGAAGTGCCAGACCACCCGGGCTGTGGATGATATGCGGACCTGCAGGCCACTCCAATCAACAGTCTGTTGGATTGGAGTGCTCTCACAATCTCACAAATCAAGCTCTCACAAATCAAGTCTTGCCCCGGGCGGGCTTTGGGAGTAGAAGAACTTCTAGAACCCCACCTAGGGACCCTTTATGGTGTTACTTCTGTATAATTGATCTCATTGATTATTGATCAGAGTCATTGATATCTGAATATCATCTCAGATCAATGATGTCATTGATATCATCTGATATCAATTATAACAGAATGAGATTCTGATTATGAATTTGAAAATCACTGACTTTTTTTTAATGAAACCTCACATTAATGTGATTTCTTCGTGCATTTGAAGAGAAGCGTTGGGGGGTAGAACTCCTAGACTACAAGCCAGAGTGCATGGGGGGAGAGGGGGAGGGGGGGCGTCGTGTGAAATCCTGATTATGTGTCAGTGGAAGCCTCCTGAACCCTAGAGAATTTAGTTGAATCCCAGGTTGCAATGCTTTTGATGATGTAGTGGTGTGGTGGGCTAGGGGCCTATGCCTGGGAGTACCCAGCACATAGGTTCGAATCCTTATCATGACTCCTACTGATTTTCTCAACATTGACACTACTACTACTAATAATAATAATAATAATATAATAATAATAATAATGGAAACACTAACAATAATAAAGCTGTTAATGTGGGTGCCGTGCAAGTAACCTAGACTGTACATGCGTTTGACCACATTCCAGCTCTCTCCCTCACAAATCCACAAGCTAATTAAAGATGCATCACTTAACTACTAGTCAGGTGTTTCCTTTGCACGTGCAGGCCAGCTTCGAAACTGGTTTCTCGAAATGTTTCTAAATCATAGACGTCGTCTCGACAACAGGTTCGCAGTCAACACAGTCAGTCATACAATAATTCGAGTATCTTCTAGATCAATGGCTAATGACACAAAATTACACATCATGTCAAGAATACCCTGAGAATTGTGGGAATATTGACATGAGGTTGAAGTAGGGTGGCGTGCCAGTGGGTTGGAATGTGGAATCAACTATTAACTCTTCTAATAGAATTCTAATAAAGGGCTACGAACATAGTATCCCATCTAAATTAGGAGGTCAAATAATAATGACGGACAATGGGTGACCATAGAACTAAAATCTTATTGAACATGAGAAAGGCAACCCGTCCTCTTACAAATAACGTCGCATTTCGCTCGTATGCGGTAAGCCCAAAAATTGCGAGTACTCACCTAATTGAGCTTGAGGGGGTTGAGTTCTGGCTCTTTGGTCCCGCCTCTCAACTGTCAAGCAACAGATGTACGGATTCCAGAGCCTACTTGGCTCTATCATATCTACATTTGAAACTGTGTATGGAGTCAGCCTTCACCACATCACTGTCTAATGCATTTCATCTGTTAACTACTCTGACACTGAAAAAGTTCTTTCTAACGTCCCTGTGGCTCATTTGGGTACTCAGTTTCCACCTGTGTCCCCTTGTTTGCGTACCACCCATGTTAAACAGTTTATCTTTACCTACCCTGTCAATTCCTCTGAGAATTTTTTATTAATAGTGATCATGTCTCCCCTTACTCTTCTGTCGTCTAGTGTCGTGAGGTGCATTTCTCGCAGCCTTTCTTCGTAATTCATGCCGCTTAGCTCTGGGACTAGCCTCGTGGCATATCTCTGAACTTTTTCAAGCTTCGCCTTGTGCTTGACAAGATACGGGTTCCATGCTGGGGCCGCATACTCCAGTATTGGTTTTACATATGTGGTATACAAGGTTCTGAATGATTCCTTACACAGGTTCCTGAAGGCAGTTCTGATGTTAGCCAGCCTTGCATACGCGGCAGATGTTATTCTTTTGATGTGGGATTCAGGAGACAGGGTTGGGGTGATATCAACTCCTAGATCCTTCTCTCTGTCAATTTCATAAAGAACTTTATCTCCCGTTCTGTATCCTGTGTGTCTGGCCTCCTGTTTCCACTGCCTAGTTTCATTTCCTTACATTTACTCGGGTTGAACTTTAGTAGCCAGTTGTTGGACCATTCATGCAGTGTGTCTAGGTCATCTTGTAGTCTCATACTGTCTTCTTCCGTCTTAATCCTCCTCATAATTTTTGCAGCATCAGCAACCAATGAGAGGAATGATTCTATACCATCTGGAAGATCATTTACATATATAAGAAACAGTATGGGTCCAAGGACTGACCCCTGCGGGACCCCACTCGTGACGTCTCGCCAATCTGAGACCTCACCCGTCAAAGTGACTCGCTGCCTTCTGTTACTTTGGTACTCTCTTATCCAATGGAGTACCTTCCCTTACACTCCTGCCTGCATCTCCAGCTTTCGCACTAGTGTGGCACTGTGCCAAAGGCTTTCTGACAATCCAAAAGTATGCAATCTGCCCACCCCTCTCTTTCTTGTCTGATTCTTGTTGCCTGATCGTAGAATTCAATTAATCCTGTGAGCATGACTTGCCGTCCCTAAAACCATGTTCGTATTGTGACACAGTTCTTTCGTGCCAGATGTTCGACTAGCTTTTTTCGCAAAATTTTCTCCATTAGCTTGCATGGTATGCAAGCTAGAGATACTGGCCTGTAGCTCAGTACCTCCTGTCTATCCCTCTTCTTGTATCTCAGGACTACGTTTGCCGCCTTCCAAACGGCGACAAACGCCTTCCTCCTTCCACCTGTATACCCAAGAACACTCCACGTGTTCTTGGGTATAACCACATGTGGAGAGTCCTGAGTAGATCTTCAATCAACTGCAATATTCATCACTGTCTGTATGGGGAGAGATTGAATGAGAACACCGGTCTATTAATGTGAGGTCATATAAATTTATCTCTGTATTCACCTAGTTGTCCTTGCGGGGGGACAATTTAAAAAAAAAAACTTTTTTTTTACACACAGTGTGTGTAAAAATAAACACACACACGTTGTGTGTCTTTTCACACACTTTGCATTCTTGTGTTTGAGTTCCTAGTGTTGACTTTATATCAAATTCATGCTTGACGTTGACTCATTAGCACCTGTACAGGTAAGGGAAGGGTAGTCGAGGAACGGACATTTAATGGAGGATTTCAGTATGTCTGTGTTATTTGCTGTAATTCGGTCTCTGGTTGTGTATGTGATACACGTATTTACACATTTAATCAGACTGAACATTGTGTTGAAGTTGAGGTTCGGTTCAATATTATACCGTTCATTTATTAGATTTCCATGTGTATGCTCTGATATCATTTCAGAAGAAACCAATGTGTCCAGAGAGGTAAGGAGTTATCTGTTATGATACCCTAATGTATTGATTACTGAGTTTATTGATTAATGTCTTTGGGATTTTTAATGCGATTTTGTTGTGATGTGAATTTCCGTTCTCACACAAGACAGTACATATATGACTAGTGCTTAAAGTCAATATGTGGAATGTGATTTAGTACATATGTGATATATTCCCAGTTAACTTTTTTACCAAGGCTCAAACTCTTCCTCACGTACCAATTTACGTCTCACAGTACTCGTCCATCAACGTAGATAGCTGAATAGTCGTGATTGGTTCAATTATAACGAAAATTGTAGTTTTCAGGTCCCACATGGGTTGTGAAATTCACCTACTATTGTCCATGCTCTTATAATATTACAGATCAGCTACATCCTATTGAAGGCTCGTAGTTTTGTTTTGAGAAATATTAGTTGTTCTTAGTAAATTATAATAAGCACAATAAATTATTACATAGAATAAGTGCTTCACCAATCAATATTATATACCATAGTTTGTGCTTTAGAAATCTTTAAAGAATGTTTTGTAGGAACGCTAACAGAAAACGATGTTATGTTGGAATGTATATAGGGTAAACTACTGCAAACAGGATGGTATGGTGTGGATTATTGGAAACTAGGATTAGTATAGGGTCCACTACCACCTGTTAGGTGGGTAAGGGGTCCAATAACACCCGCAGGATGAGTATGGGGGTCACATCCACCCACAGGAATGGTATGGGGATCACTTCCACCCACAGGAAGGGTATGGGATCCAATACCATCCACTGGATGTGTATTGCGTCCACTACCACCGACAGGATGGGTATGGGCTCACAACCACCCACAGGATAGGTATGGGGTCCAATACCACCCACAGGATGAGTATGGGGTCCACTATAACCCACAGGATGGGTATGGGGCTCCAACCACCCACAGAATAAGTATGGGGTACAATAACACCCACTGGATATGTATGGCATCCATTGCCCCCACAGGATGACTATAGGGTACAGTATCGCCCACAGGATTAGTATATAGGGTTCACTGCCGCCCACAGAGTCGGTATGGGGTCCACCGCCACCCACAGGGTCGGTATGGGGTCCACTACCGCCCACAGGGTCGCTATGAAGTCAACTACCGTCCACAGGGTCGGTAGGGGTCCACTACCGCCCACAGGGTCGGCAGGGGGTCCACTGCCACCCACTGGGTCGGTAGGGGGTCCACTGCCGCCCACAGGATCGATAGGGGGTCCACTGCCGCCCACAGGGTCGATATGGGGGGGTCCACTACCGCCCACAGGATCGATAGGGGGTCCACTGCCGCCCACAGGGTCGGTAGGGGGTCCACTGCCGCCCACACGTTCGGTAGGGGTCCACTGCCGCCCACAGGGTCGGTAGGGGGTCCACTGCCGCCCACAGGATCGATAGGGGGTCCACTGCCGCCCACAGGGTCGATAGGGGGTCCCTTACCGCCCACAGGGTCTCTATGAAGTCAACTACCGCCCATAGTGTTTGTATAGTGTCCACTATCGCCCATAGTGTTATTATGGGGTCCACTACCCCTCATAGGGTCGGTATGGGGGTCCATTACTACCCACAGGGTGTGTCTGGGGTCTATTTTGGCAATACTGCTTTTCCAATCTCATTTGTTGTTCAATGTAAAATATTTGTTGCTCGACTTGCAACAATTTATATATATATATATATATATATATATATATATATATATATATATATGTATATATATATATATATATATATATATATATATATATATATATATATATATAGTATAGTGCCTTTGCAATAATGTACCAATGTGTGTATTTTCATAACTCGTTTTAAATTGTTGAAAAATAAATAACTACATTGTGAATGCAAGTCAATGTTTACATGCTAAATCAGAGTTGCCAGATTCCGCTTAAAATAGCAAATTGTGCTTATTTTCAAAGCTTGAGAATTTAGCTTTAAAGTAGTTAAAAAACTACGAATTTCGCAATTTGCTATGTACTTTAGTGTACTATTTTAAAATAAGGTTGGTTTTTAAGCTGCAAGTCATATGAATCTCAAAAAAAGTATATTATTAACAATCTTATCTCCATAGTTCACTAGTTTCTGTAAATCAGATCTGGTAACTGTAGGCCAAGTACTGGAAGACTCAAGACACAATGTGTTGAAGCTATTCTCTTTGAAGAAGTCATCTCGACAGGATCTTCCAGCTCCAGCTATAAAACTTCACCAAACATGGATCTACCTAGTACATCAAATGGTAAGGAATTACTAAACTGTACAAAGTTTTATGCTAGAACATTTGTTACAGTCCCCTGTTCTATGTGTACTCCATCACATAGTGACGGAGTATGTGGGAATAATTTTGTTAACACTGTCCATTTGACATGGTGGTGGTGTATGGTGCTGGTGGTGTATGGTGCTGGTGGTGTATGATGCTGATGGTGTATGATGCTGATGGTGTATGATGCTGATGGTGTATGATGCTGATGGTGTATGATGCTGGTGTATGGTGCTGGTGGTGTATGATGCTGGTGGTGTATGATGCTGGTGGTGTATGATTCTGGTGGAGTATGATGCTGATGGTGTATGATGCTGATGGTGTATGATGCTGATGGTGTATGATGCTGATGGTGTATGATGCTGATGGTGTATGATGCTGATGGTGTATGATGCTGGTGGTGTATGGTGCTGGTGGTGTATGATGCTGGTGGTGTATGGTGCTGGTGGTGTATGATGCTGGTGGTGTATGGTGCTGGTGGTGTATGGTGCTGGTGGTGTATGGTGTATGATGCTGGTGGTGTATTATGCTGATGGTGTATGATGCTGGTGATGTATGATGCTGATGGTGTATGATGCTGGTGGTGTATGATGCTGGTGGTGTATGATGCTGGTGGTGTATGGTGCTGTTGGTGTATGATGCTGGTGGTGTATGGTGCTGGTGGTGTTTGATGGTGGTGGTGAATCTGACACTGTCATATATATATATATATATATATATATATATATATATATATATATATGAGGGGTACCACCTCTGGTGCAAGTGTAGGGACCCATAGCCTCGGAGAAGAAAATAAAGAGTACTCAGAGAAGACCTTGTGGATCCTCACTGAACACTTTCATATTTTCTTCTCCTACCACCCTTATTCTTTTGGTATGTGTGTATATTTATCTAACTTTATTTGAAAACGTCATTACACAAAAAAAGTTACAATATTGATATATATATATATATATATATATATATATATATATATATATATATATATATATATATATATATATAATTTTTTTTTCTTCCAATAATATAGTATTCGCTTGAAATTAACAGCCTGGTCAATCAGGCTGTTGGATTCAACTCCTCTCAGTTTTGTTATACGAGTTACAGCATGGTTAATCACATCCAAAATTAAAGTTATTTCCAGATGCAGTCCTAAAATTTTTAACATTGCTCTCACTAGTGTTAATGTAGATTATTTCATAATTTAAATAATATATTTAATTACTGTAGTACATTTTAACAACAATTTAACTTATAATTTTTGCAGCATAGGTCATTTGAATATAAGTATTTTATTAGAAACTATTTCCTTCAGGTCTTCAGGGAAAATTCTTGAGGAGATGCACAAACTGCAAACAATGTGTGCATGTCCGAAGCAATGTTTGCAAGTTCTGCCAGTGTGACTTCCGAAACAGTAGAGAATTAATGAAGAAAGAAGAGGAAGCCCGTTTTCTACTTAAAGGCAAGAAGGCTTTAGAACGAAATACAGCAAGCCGGGTTCTACGAAGGATTGAAAATCAGGTATTGAAGTTTGTCTACATCTGTTGTATTCATTTGTATTCTTCTTATGCTGAACTTGCTTGATAAGGTATAGAATCAACATGAATAATGCTGTACAGTACTTACATACTATTTGTTTATTTATTTATATACAAGTTAGCACACTGGGATTATGAGAGTACATAGCATTGATGTTTTTACATTCTTGTAAAGCCATTAGCACACATAGTGTTTTGGGCAGGTCCTTAATCTAACAGATAATTTTAAATAGGCAATTTAAAGCTTAAATGGAAAAAAATTGGCTGGTACATTGTAAGAAAGTATCACAAAGATTACTATGTACATTAAAGTAAAATTTGAGGGTTATCAACATATAAATTGTAGCATAATTTGAGGAATATTTCAAGGTATAATATAGTAAGATATGCATTCAATATAACAATCATGATATAAGGTGATAGCAATGATTACAATGGAAAAGTTGTATGGTTTAGGCACATATATTCTGGCATTGGATTTCATAAGATACAGTGCGAGTTTAATACACTAGTTAGGAAACTATCAAGAAAAAATTTAGGTACTTTTTGGTTTTATTTTTTAAAATGGCAGAAGTTGGACAGTTTTTAAATTTGTTAGCGAGTGAGTTCCATAGACAAGGTCCCTTTATTTGCATAGTGTATTTACACAGAATAACTTTGACTCTGGGGATATCAAAGATATATATATATATATATATATATATATATATATATATATATATATATATATATAATTTCAATTCAATCATCTCTGTCATTGATGTATATGGCAAAAAGTGTGTGGCCCAATACAGCACTATGTCTTAACGTAATGGGTCCAAGGGCCCATAAGGTCTCGACAGCATTAAGGGCCCTTTAGCAAACCAGTGTGCTGGGGCCCCTATGACACCCATGACGTCTTTGTATCATTTCAAGTTTGTACATGTACTTCTTAAGATATGGGCACCATACAACTGCTGCATATTCTAGCTTTTGTCTAAAAAAATCATGAACAATTTATTTATTATTTATCCATGAATGCCAGAACTAAACCCTGTGGTACTCCACTCGTGACATTTCTCCAGTCCAATACATTGCCTCTGATTACTGCCCTCATTTTTCTATCAGTTTGAAATTTTTTAATCCATGTTAGAAGCTTACCTGTCACCCCTCCAATATGTTCCAGTTTCCAGAACAAACTCTTATGTGGAATTCTGTTGAATGCCTCTTTTAGGTCCAGATAGATGCAGTCAACCCAACCATATCTTTCCTGTAAAATTTCTGCGGCTCGATCATAGTAACTGATTAAATTTGTTACACAGGATCTTCCATTTCAAAATTTTTTATTTTTTATTTTTATTTTTTTTCCAGCACGCACAAGGAAGCTTGATGCAGATAAACTTACATTAGGATCAGAAGGTGATAGCGATAATGCCTTGGAAAAAAATCCTGACGAGCTACAAGTGCAGCAGGTGCATAAAGTCCAAAAAGTACCGCAGGTGCAAGAAATTCAACAAGTACAAAAAGTTCCGCAGGTGGAACATTTACAAAAAGTTCCGCAGGTGCAACAAGGGCTACCATTAGCAATCATTCAGAAACAGCAAGAAGTACAAGTAGTAAAATTTGAACCACAGGGAACTACACCAGGAAAACAGTGTAGTAACAACGGAATGGGAATTTTAAAATACCTGAGGAAACAGGTAAAAAAGGACAAACAATAGAAATGGTTCCTTACACCTTATTATTTGGTAGTTTATAGGTATTTTACTTATAATACTTTATATTATGTCTACAGTTTATAATTTAGTTTACAGTTAATTTACTTTTCAACTTCCATATCTTACATGAAGGATTTTTACTGTTTTTCATTTTTAAAACCTTATTAGTATCATTTATAGTTTAGTGTCAATTCACTTATAATACAATATATGGAATAATTTACTAAATTCATTTAACTATAATAAATTTAAATAAACATTTTTACCCCAGGATGAGTTTCAGTCACCCTACCCAAAAAATTAATGTTTCTTTATTACTAATCTTGTGAGAGGTAGCTTATTGTGCAGCCCATACTCATTCTGTGAGTGTTAGTTTATTGTGCACCCCATAGTCATCATGTCACCCAAGCCTGCTGCAGCTGCACCTGAGGGGTGGTGTAGGGAACCATTAGTGTACTATTATGATTTGAGAGAGAGAATGCTCTGTGGACAGAGCATCAATATGGCTTAAGGCATTGAGCTTTGCCTCAAGATGAAGCTTGGGCTGATCTCTGATTTGCTTCTTGGGAGTCTTCATTTACGTGCACCCCATACTCAACCACTTTGTAGTAATTAATTGTGCAACCCATACTCATCCTGTTACCAGTAGTTTGTGCAACCCATACTTATCCTGTGATCCCTATCCCTCTACTTCAAGTCCCTCAAGGGGCGCACGAATTCAGTTTGGCATACTGCATCCTGCCTTCCCATCCCTAGCTACTGACCCATCACAATATTTTATTTTATTTTATTTATATATATACAAGTAGGTACATTGGGGTTGTGAGAATACATTGAATAGTACAGTATTTACAATCTTGTAAATCCACTAGTATGCGCAGCGTTTCAGGCAGGTCCTTAATCTAACAGATAATTTTAAGTAGGTAATTTCTATCAGAATTGATAAATGATAATAAATACATTGTTTACATACATACATTACAAATACATACATATAAGCTCAAAAGCTTCATTGAAGGTTGTAACAGAACCCATGAGCACCACACCAGAAATAAATAGTTTTGATATTCCAAGAGTACGACTTAATCAAACTAGAAATGCTCTACAAATCAAGGGACCCAGAATGTGGAATGATCTTCCCAACCATGTTAAAGACTGTACCTCTCTCAACCAGTTTAAGATAAAAACTAAACACTACCTAATAAATTCACTAACCTACCTTACCCCTCTATTGTCAACCCATGTCCGTTATTTTTTTTTTTTTTTTTAATCAACACTGTTTGTCAACCTATTGTATTTGTGCTGCTTTTTCAGTCATGTTCCCTCTTTTTTTTTATCTTTATTTGTATTTGTTCTCAACACATTTTATTCTTTATGCTCAATTAGTATTAAGTTCTAGATATTAATGTTTTTCCTGCCCGAAACGCGTTGCGTAATAGTGGCTTTAGGCATTGTATGTACTAGCTCTATCTATATATCGATCCATTAATGTAACATTACTTGTATGTATGTACCTTACCTGAATAAACATATTTATTTATTTATTTATTTATTTATACAAGTTTAACTCTGGGGATATCAAAGAGATATTTATTTCTGGTGTGGTGATAATGGGTCCTATTACATCTGTCCAGGAAGAGTTTCAGAGCAGGATTTGCATTTAAGAACAGAGTTTTGTAAATGTAGTTGACACAAGAGAATTTATGGAGTGAGATTATGTTTAGCATGTTTAGGGAGTTAAACAAGGGGGCTGAGTGTTGTCTGAAAGCAGAATTTGATATTATTCTGATAGCAGATTTTTGCTGGGTGATGATGGACTTGAGGTGGTTTGCAGTGGTTGAACCCCATGCACAGATACCATAGTTGAGATAGGGATAGATTAGTGTATAATATAGAGAGATGAGAGCAGGGTTAGGTACATAATATCTGATTTTGGAGAGTATACCAACTGTTTTAGAGACTTTCTTAGTTATGTGTTGTATGTGGGTACTGAAGTTGAGTCTCTTGTCTAAGAATAGACCAAGAAACTTTCCATCATTGTTATTGCTAATGTTTACATTGTCATCTGAAGCTGAATTGCATTTGTAGATTTGCTTCCAAATAAGATGTAGTAGGTCTTTTCTATGTTAAGTGTTAGTTTGTTGGTTGACATCCATAAGTGGACTTTTTTTAGTTCATTATTAACAACATTACAGTATTTAGTGTATGTGGGTTGGGGTTGGAGTAGATGAGTGTAGTATCATCAGCAAACAATATAGGTTTCAGAATGTTAAGAACATATACATCCTGCCTTCCCATCCCTAGCTACTGACCCATCACAATATACATCCTGCCTTCCCATCCCTAGCTACTGACCCATCACAATATACATGTAGTAGAGTGTTTTCTGTAGGCAATTTTCTAATTATACAATCATATGTTGCCCTCAGCTCTCCTATTTCATACATACTTTTTTTCTTTTGCAAGGGAGTAATTACTACATCTACATTACAATCCTCCCATGGTGGTGTAAATTTTCTCTTGGGCACAGCAATACACTCTGAAATAACATCATACTTAATAACATTAGAACATAAGGTATTCATATATGCTCTTTTCTTCATCATACATTGTTCAGTACTTCCCACCTTTTGAACTGAGAGGACCAATTCATTAGCTCCCCCACCTCTCATTAATCTAATGGCAGAAGCTACATTTATCTCTGCAATTCTATCCCCAATACTCTGCAGATTCAACTCCATCCTGATTTTCTCAATCATAGCATTTCTTGGGCATCCTAAGATAATTCTCATGGCTTCATTTTGTACCTGTGGGAGGTTGGTGCTGGGGTTACTGTGGGAGGTGTACTGTGTGAGGTTGGTGTTGGGGTTACCTGTAGGAGGTGTACTGTGGGAGGTTGGTGCTGGGGTTACCTGTGGGAGGTGTACTGTGGGAGGTGTACTGTGGGAGGTTGGTGTTGTGTACTGTGGGAGGTTGGTGTTGGGGTTACTGTGGGAGGTGTACTGTGGGAGGTTGGTGTTGTGTACTGTGGGAGGTTGGTGCTGGGGTTACCTGTGGGATGTGTACTGTGGGAGGTTGGTGTTGTGTACTGTGGGAGGTTGGTGTTGGGGTTACTGTGGGAGGTTGGTGCTGGGGTTACCTGTGGGAGGTGTACTGTGGGAGGTTGGTGCTGGGGTTACCTGTGGGAGGTGTACTGTGGGAGGTTGGTGTTGGGGTTACCTGTGGGAGGTTGGTGTTGGGGTTACTGTGGGAGGTGTACTGTAGGAGGTTGGTGTTGGGGTATTCACCTAGTATATCTTGTTTCTGGGTGTACTAACCTAGTATATGTTGCGTGTGTGTGTGTATACTCACCTAGTCTCACCTAGAATATCTTGTGTGTAAGTACTCAACTAGTACTCACCTAGTATACCTTGTATGTGTGTATTCACCTTGTATATCTTGTTTCTGGGTGTACTAACTTAGTATATGTTGCGTGTGTGTGTATACTCACCTAGTCTCACCTAGAATATCTTGTGTGTAAGTACTCAACTAGTACTCACCTAGTATACCTTGTATGTGTGTATTCACCTAGTATATCTTGTTTCTGGGTGTACTAACTTAGTATATGTTGCGTGTGTGTGTATACTCACCTAGTCTCACCTAGAATATCTTGTGTGTAAGTACTCAACTAGTACTCACCTAGTATACCTTGTATGTGTGTATTCACCTAGTATATCTTGTTTCTGGGTGTACTAACTTAGTATATGTTGCGTGTGTGTGTATACTCACCTAGTCTCACCTAGAATATCTTGTGTGTAAGTACTCAACTAGTACTCACCTAGTATACCTTGTCAGACCTTGCCTATACCCTATACAGACCTTGTGTGTGTGTACGATCATATGTGGCATTCTTCCAAGAAAAGGAGTTAGAAATGAAACGGTATAATCAGATCCTTTTATACAACACATTGAGAAAGAATAAAGGTTAAGTGTGGTATCAGTAAGATTTACACACTAGTCCACACTTGCGTGGTGTACAATATGTGTGTGTACAATGTAAGTGGAGGCAGAGTTGGAGGGAGGGAAATGTAGTTGGTGGACCTGTGGTCAGGGTGGCTCCAGAGGTAGGGTGTCAAATTTCAGTGTTTATGGCAGGGTAAGGGAATGGTCGTCGGTGGTCTTGTGATTCAATATTTTCTTGTTGTCGCTAAGTTACACTTTTTCAGGTCTATATAGTACAATGGCCAGTCCTCATGTACCTAGTAATTATGTACCTTAAATTATGTACGTAAATTATGTAATTATGTTCATGTACCTAGTAGCTAGTAGTTATAGTGTCAGTTGGGGGTTAATGGGCCAGGCCGAGCGTGCCTGTGCCCCACAAATATCACCCTTATTGCTGACTAGTTGGTATAACGGCTTTTCCCAAACCTCTCTCTCGCCAGAATTATACTGACATGTGAATATCTTTGGCAGTTGATGAATCCTAAATATAAATAATAAATAAATAAATGTTTATTTAGGTAAGGTACATCCATACAAGAAATTTTTACAAAGATTGGTGGACTTATAGATAGATTCATACATTGCATAACTGCATGGCATAACTGGCAATCCCCTCACAGTGTTCAAGTGAGAACTGGATAAGCACCTCCAAAGGATACCCAAGTATGCCAAGTATGCTGCCCTGAGGAACACCAATGTTGATGGGTAGGGTGGGAGAAATTGAATTATTCACAGAAACATACTGGAGCCTGTCAGTGAGGTACGTAGGATTTGAGGTATTGCAGGGGATACAAGACACTGATCACTGGTCTCCCATTTGGTCCTCATTGCTTTATCTTACTATTATTGAATGTCAATAACCGTATTATGCAATTTCAATTTCTTCTATTGCTTTCTTTATTACGCACCCCATACCCATCCCGTGGGCCGTGGTGTAAAGGATTACAGAGGCACATAATCGGTTCAGGACCTGAACCCTCTAGTTCGTTTAGCTAAGCAAATAACAATGTTTGACGCTAGTTACAAAATTATTAATGTTGTATACACATGTACACACACACTCATACATACATATATATATATATATATATATATATATATATATATATATATATATATATATATATATATATATATATATATATATATATATATATATATATATATATCTATATATATACATATATGAATATGAGAATGAAAACTCACCCATATATATATATATCTATATATATGTATATATATACATATATGAATATGAGAATGAAAACTCACACCCCAGGACTATATTCGCATATAGTCCTGGGGACCATTCAGGCTTGTTCGCATATACATATATGTCGTACCTAGTAGCAAGAACTCACTTCTCAGCCTACAATGCAAGGCCCGATTTGCCTAATAAGCCAAGTTTTCATGAATTAATATATTTTCTATAATTTTTTTCTTATGAAATGATAAAGCTACCCATTTCATTATGTAAGAGGTCAATTTTGTTTTATTGGAGTTAAAATTAACGTAGATATATGACCGAACCTAACCAACCCTACCTAACCTAACCTAACCTATCTTTATAGGTTAGGTTAGGTTAGGTAGCCGAAAAAGTTAGGTTAGGTTAGGTTAGGTAGGTTAGGTAGTTGAAAAGCAATTAATTCATGAAAACTTTGATTATTAGGCAAATCGGGCCTTGCATAGTAGGCTGAGAAGTGAGTTCTGGCTACTAGGTACGACATATATATATATATATATATATATATATATATATATATATATATATATATAATTATACCAGTATAATCTAATAATATATACTGGTCTAATAAAATAATTAGACCAGTTAATACTCTCACTCGTTGTGTTAGGATATGTTAGCTTGATAAAACTGACTGTTCATTGTTGAGAAATGTGTTAACAAACAATATATCTGACTTATCAAGACTGTAGCTTGCTTAGCAAAAGGAACTTTTTTTAAATTTGGGTTCAGTTTAACTACCGCTCAAGGGATGAGTAATTGGGGCATAATAAAGGAACTAAGCTGATAAAATGAAAGATGGGAAAACAACATTAGAAAGATAAACTCGAGAGACGTTTTCATGTTAACCCGAAAATTATTTGAGGAGCAAGACAGACTGCGGGTCAAGCAATTGGTCTTTATGCTATCGTGATGGGGGATCAGCCATTACACGTGTTAATGACTCTTGTATAGTTGTGTAGTTAAGGACATCAGGGTAAAGGGGTAATGGGCATTGTGGTTGATTGTTCTACCTGGGAATCCTCCACTGTTTTATATCTTATGTATGTATGTATGTACTAACCTAGTTGTGGTTGCAAGGGTTGAACTTTGGCTCTTTGGTCCCGCCACTTGAATACATACACTTTCCATACACTTGAAACTGTGTATGGAATCAGCCTCCACCACATTACTGCCTAAAGCATTCCATTTATTAACTACTCTGACACTGAAAAGTTCTTTCTATAATCTCTCTGTGGCTCATTTGGGTACTCAGCTTCCACCTGTGTCCCCTTGTGCGTGTACCACATGTGTTAAATAAATGTATGTATGTATGTATGTACGTATGTATGTATGTATGTATGTATGTATGTATGTATGTATGTATGTATGTATGTATGTATGTATGTATGTATGTATGTATGTATGTATGTAAGGAGAGAGAGAGAGAGAGAGAGAGAGAGAGAGAGAGAGAGAGAGAGAGAGAGAGAGAGAGAGAAAGAGATGAAGATCGAGACAGAGAAATAGATATAGACAGAGTCAGGGAGAGAATGTTAGACACAGAGACGTATAGATAAGGATATGCAAAGTCAGTGAGAGAATGACAGAGATAGAGCGAGGAAAGAGACAGAGAGATAGGCTGACACAGAGAATGTCAGAAACGAGGAGAGGCAGAGACAGAGGGACAGGGACAGACGGACAGGGCCAGAGGAGGGACGGGGGAACAGAGGGGGAGCAGTGGGACAGGGAGGGAGACAGGGACAGAGAGGGGGGCATGGACAGAGACAGAGACAGAGGGACAGGGTCAGAGAGGGGGACCGGGGGACAGAGGGAGGAGAGGGGGGCAGGAGACCAAGAGAGAGGGGACAGAGGAGAGACAGGGACAAGGGGACAGAGATGGATAGGGGGACTGGAGGAAAGGGAGGGGGACAGATGATGGACAGCGGACAGAAAGAGTGGGCAGGGGGACAGAGAGGTACAGGGGACAGAGAGATGGACAGGGGGACATAGAGGAACAGGGGGACAGAGAGTGACAGGGGGACAGAGAGGAACAGGAGGACAGAGAAGAACAGGGGGACAGAGAGAGACAGGGGGGACAGAGACAGGGACAATGGGATAGAGAGGGACAGGGGGACAGAGAGATGGAAAGGGGGGACAGGGGGACAGAGAGGGGGACAGAGAGGGGGAAAGGGATCTGGGACAGAGGACAGAAAATGTGGGCAAGGGGACAAAGTGAGGGACAGGAGACAAAGATGGACAGGGGGACAAAGATGGACAAGGGGGACAGGAGGAAAGGGGGGAGATGTATGAGGGGAAATGTTTGCGGAAGATGGAGAAGGGGTATTTAGAACGGTAAGTTAGAGAGGGGGCAACTAAGGCCCATCATTGAAAAACAAATGAGCATCATTGCAATAGCAGGAGCCACGCACATCTTTAGCCTGCGTTGTTGAGACATTGTCAATTAAGCGGTGTCCAATAGCAGTATCTTCGGTATTTAAGCGTTACCTTAAAAAATACTGGAAATATTGAAAGCTATTAATCCAGATATTAATCCCCTTGTGCAACGCACACAAGAGGCAACAGCTTCTAGCTCTACAAGCCGCAATATAAAATAGAGAATAGGCGATTGTTTTCACTCACAGTGTAATAAACCCACGGACCCACCCACCCGCTGAAGCCGTAAATGCCAAGACATTACTTCCGTTTAAAATTAAGCCGGAATAATCCTCAGGTATGTGGAGGATGTGGGAGGCCTTTGATCAACCACCGACTTCCTGCCCCGTCGACGGGGCCATCAGCCCTCAGTGTGCCCTCAGCCAAAATAATGTGAAACATGTATGTGGGTGTATTAAATATTTTAATTTATTATTTCCAAGATTTAGCTGTTAGCTCTTGGACCCCGCCTTTCTAAGCGTCGGTTGTCTAATGTACCGACTCTCGGCCTCTTTTCCTCCATCATATCTAAACAACATATATTTTTATCTAACACACTCACACATCCCCAAGATGCAGCCTTTAGCAGCTTCCTGACTTTCAGGTTCCTATTTACTGCAAGGTGAATAGAGGCATTAGTGTGTGTATGTTTGTGTCTGTGTCTGTGTGTGTGTGTGTGTACGTGTGTGTGTTTGTGTGTATACTCACCTAGTTGTGGTTGCGGGGGGGTTGAGCTCTGGCTCTTTGGTCCCACCTCTCAACTGGCAATCAACTGATGTACAGATTCCTGAGCCTACTGGGCTCTATCATATCTGCATTTGAAACTGTGTATGGAGTCAGCCTCCACCACATCACTGCCTAATGCATTCCATCTATTAACTACTCTGACACTGAAAAAGTTCTTTCTAACATCCTAGTGGTTCATTTGGGTACTAAGTTTCCACCTGTGTCCCCTTGTTCGCCTACCACCCGTGTTAAACAGTTTATCTTTATGTACCCTATCAATTGCATTTCTCGCAGCCTGTCCTCGTAACTCATGCCTCTTAGTCCTGGGACTAGCCTATTGGCATACCACTAAACTTTTTCAAGCTTCGTCTTGTGCTTTTTTTTTTTTTTTTTTTTTTTTTTTTTTGAGATATATACAAGAGTTGTTATATTCTTGTACAGCCTAGTACTAAGTATATGGTGTTTGGCTAGATAAGAGTAAAACTGCTTGTAGATTAGTTTTTCAAAAAATGTTGACAAGTTAGGCAGGATTGATATAGGTCTGTAGTTGTTAACATCTGTGAGATCACCACATTTGTGTACAGGGGTAACTCGCTTTTTTTAGGATAACTGGAAAGGTTTGGAGTTCAAGTGACCTGTTGAAGAGCATGAGAATTCTTTGGAGACAATTCCTAACCTATACTTCTTCTCAAGGTCATGTTTTTTATTAATGGGTTTAAGTATTCCCTTTGTAAGCAAGGGATTGTTAAGCCTTTTGGTTATGCTTACAAAAAAGTCACAGGACAGACATTATCAGCAGCAGTTATAAAATTGTCAATAGCAGTTTCATTGTGCAGCCTAAAACTTAACTCCCTTGACTCTAGAGGTATATATATTAGGTTTAGGTTAGGTTTTTTTAATTAAACCAGCCAGGATGAGTGAAGCCATGAAGGGCGTTTTTATTAATTAAAACACCCAAATGTTGGGTGCTTCAGGTGTTGTTCCTCTTGGATGATCTTGTACCTCTCTGTCTCACACCTGTAAGAATGAGTGATATGGTTAAGGGGGAAACAAAGTGCAGGCAAGGCAATGGAGGCCAGTAGTAATCTTAGGGCTAGGATAATTAGAAATTAGAGAAATTAAGTAAGAGAAATTAGCAAGAGAAATCAGGTAAAATTTATTATACTTAACTTTTGTATCATCAGTTTAGTAGTAAATCTTCATCTTCATCATCATCATCTTCACTGTCACAAAGCTCCAGGTAGGGCTCGGAAACATCAACATCCTCTTCCTGGTATCCAAATAAACGCTTTGCATCACTCAGCTTGTCAGAACACAACTTTTGCCCTTGCTTCAAAAGAGCCAAGATTCCACTCTTATTTTTGGTTGATAGGTGCTTCTCTTCAATAGTGTACTTGTTAGGATCCTGTAATATATAGACTATTTAATGGGGTTTAAGACATTTACAAATTTCCATTTCTATTGTTTGTCCTTTTTTACCTGTTTCCTCAGGTATTTTAAAATTCCCATTCCGTTGTTACTACACTGTTTTCCTGGTGTAGTTCCCTGTGGTTCAAATTTTACTACTTGTACTTCTTGCTGTTTCTGAATGATTGCTAATGGTAGCCCTTGTTGCACCTGCGGAACTTTTTGTAAATGTTCCACCTGCGGAACTTTTTGTACTTGTTGAATTTCTTGCACCTGCGGTACTTTTTGGACTTTATGCACCTGCTGCACTTGTAGCTCGTCAGGATTTTTTTCCAAGGCATTATCGCTATCACCTTCTGATCCTAATGTAAGTTTATCTGCATCAAGCTTCCTTGTGCGTGCTGGAAAAAAAATAAAAATAAAAAATAAAAAATTTTGAAATGGAAGATCCTGTGTAACAAATTTAATCAGTTACTATGATCGAGCCGCAGAAATTTTACAGGAAAGATATGGTTGGGTTGACTGCATCTATCTGGACCTAAAAGAGGCATTCAACAGAATTCCACATAAGAGTTTGTTCTGGAAACTGGAACATATTGGAGGGGTGACAGGTAAGCTTCTAACATGGATTAAAAAATTTCAAACTGATAGAAAAATGAGGGCAGTAATCAGAGGCAATGTATTGGACTGGAGAAATGTCACGAGTGGAGTACCACAGGGTTTAGTTCTGGCATTCATGGATAAATAATAAATAAATTGTTCATGATTTTTTTAGACAAAAGCTAGAATATGCAGCAGTTGTATGGTGCCCATATCTTAAGAAGTACATGTACAAACTTGAAATGATACAAAGACGTCATGGGGGCCCCAGCACACTGGTTTGCTAAAGGGCCCTTAATGCTGTCGAGACCTTATGGGCCCTTGGACCCATTACGTTAAGACATAGTGCTGTATTGGGCCACACACTTTTTGCCATATACATCAATGACAGAGATGATTGAATTGAAATTATATATATATATATATATATATATATATATATATATATATATATATATATATATAAATATCTTTGATATCCCCAGAGTCAAAGTTATTCTGTGTAAATACACTATGCAAATAAAGGGACCTTGTCTATGGAACTCACTCGCTAACAAATTTAAAAACTGTCCAACTTCTGCCATTTTAAAAAATAAAACCAAAAAGTACCTAAATTTTTTCTTGATAGTTTCCTAACTAGTGTATTAAACTCGCACTGTATCTTATGAAATCCAATGCCAGAATATATGTGCCTAAACCATACAACTTTTCCATTGTAATCATTGCTATCACCTTATATCATGATTGTTATATTGAATGCATATCTTACTATATTATACCTTGAAATATTCCTCAAATTATGCTACAATTTATATGTTGATAACCCTCAAATTTTACTTTAATGTACATAGTAATCTTTGTGATACTTTCTTACAATGTACCAGCCAATTTTTTTCCATTTAAGCTTTAAATTGCCTATTTAAAATTATCTGTTAGATTAAGGACCTGCCCAAAACACTATGTGTGCTAGTGGCTTTACAAGAATGTAAAAACATCAATGCTATGTACTCTCATAATCCCAGTGTGCTAACTTGTATATAAATAAATAAACAAATAGTATGTAAGTACTGTACAGCATTATTCATGTTGATTCTATACCTTATCAAGCAAGTTCAGCATTAGAAGAATACAAATGAATACAACAGATGTAGACAAACTTCAATACCTGATTTTCAATCCTTCGTAGAACCCGGCTTGCTGTATTTCGTTCTAAAGCCTTCTTGCCTTTAAGTAGAAAACGGGCTTCCTCTTCTTTCTTCATTAATTCTCTACTGTTTCGGAAGTCACACTGGCAGAACTTGCAAACATTGCTTCGGACATGCACACATTGTTTGCAGTTTGTGCATCTCCTCAAGAATTTTCCCTGAAGACCTGAAGGAAATAGTTTCTAATAAAATACTTATATTCAAATGACCTATGCTGCAAAAATTATAAGTTAAATTGTTGTTAAAATGTACTACAGTAATTAAATATATTATTTAAATTATGAAATAATCTACATTAACACTAGTGAGAGCAATGTTAAAAATTTTAGGACTGCATCTGGAAATAACTTTAATTTTGGATGTGATTAACCATGCTGTAACTCGTATAACAAAACTGAGAGGAGTTGAATCCAACAGCCTGATTGACCAGGCTGTTAATTTCAAGCGAATACTATATTATTGGAAGAAAAAAAAATTATATATATATATATATATATATATATATATATATATATATATATATATATATATATAATCAATATTGTAACTTTTTTTGTGTAATGACGTTTTCAAATAAAGTTAGATAAATATACACACATACCAAAAGAATAAGGGTGGTAGGAGAAGAAAATATGAAAGTGTTCAGTGAGGATCCACAAGGTCTTCTCTGAGTACTCTTTATTTTCTTCTCTGAGGCTATGGGTCCCTACACTTGCACCAGAGGTGGTACCCCTCATATATATATATATATATATATATATATATATATATATATATATATATATATATATATATATATATATATATATATATATATATATGACAATGTCAGACCACGAAGGAAAAATGAAACAGGAAATTTCCTTAAGTACTTTCGTATATTAAATACATCTTCAGAAGGTCCATCTGAAGATGTATTTAATATACGAAAGTACTTAAGGAAATTTCCTGTTTCATTTTTCCTTCGTGGTCTGACATTGTCACATTCTTAATCACGTGTTTATTTTCGTGATATACACACACACACACATATATATATATATATATATATATATATATATATATATATATATATATATATATATATATATATATATATATATATATACATATGACAGTGTCAGATTCACCACCACCATCAAACACCACCAGCACCATACACCACCAGCATCATACACCAACAGCACCATACACCACCAGCATCATACACCACCAGCATCATACACCACCAGCATCATACACCACCAGCATCATACACCATCAGCATCATACATCACCAGCATCATACACCATCAGCATAATACACCACCAGCATCATACACCATACACCACCAGCACCATACACCACCAGCACCATACACCACCAGCATCATACACCACCAGCACCATACACCACCAGCATCATACACCACCAGCACCATACACCATCAGCATCATACACCATCAGCATCATACACCATCAGCATCATACACCATCAGCATCATACACCATCAGCATCATACTCCACCAGAATCATACACCACCAGCATCATACACCACCAGCACCATACACCAGCATCATACACCAACAGCATCATACACCATCAGCATCATACACCATCAGCATCATACACCATCAGCATCATACACCATCAGCATCATACTCCACCAGCACCATACACCACCAGCACCATACACCACCACCATGTCAAATGGACAGTGTTAACAAAATTATTCCCACATACTCCGTCACTATGTGATGGAGTACACATAGAACAGGGGACTGTAACAAATGTTCTAGCATAAAACTTTGTACAGTTTAGTAATTCCTTAACATTTGATGTACTAGGTAGATCCATGTTTGGTGAAGTTTTATAGCTGGAGCTGGAAGATCCTGTCGAGATGACTTCTTCAAAGAGAATAGCTTCAACACATTGTGTCTTGAGTCTTCCAGTACTTGGCCTACAGTTACCAGATCTGATTTACAGAAACTAGTGAACTATGGAGATAAGATTGTTAATAATATACTTTTTTTGAGATTCATATGACTTGCAGCTTAAAAACCAACCTTATTTTAAAATAGTACACTAAAGTACATAGCAAATTGCGAAATTCGTAGTTTTTTAACTACTTTAAAGCTAAATTCTCAAGCTTTGAAAATAAGCACAATTTGCTATTTTAAGCGGAATCTGGCAACTCTGATTTAGCATGTAAACATTGACTTGCATTCACAATGTAGTTATTTATTTTTCAACAATTTAAAACGAGTTATGAAAATACACACATTGGTACATTATTGCAAAGGCACTATACTATATATATATATATATATATATATATATATATATATATATATATATATATATATATATATATATATATATATATATATATATATATATATATATATATAAATTGTTGCAAGTCGAGCAACAAATATTTTACATTGAACAACAAATGAGATTGGAAAAGCAGTATTGCCAAAATAGACCCCAGACACACCCTGTGGGTAGTAATGGACCCCCATACCGACCCTATGAGGGGTAGTGGACCCCATAATAACACTATGGGCGATAGTGGACACTATACAAACACTATGGGCGGTAGTTGACTTCATAGAGACCCTGTGGGCGGTAAGGGACCCCCTATCGACCCTGTGGGCGGCAGTGGACCCCCTATCGATCCTGTGGGCGGCAGTGGACCCCCTACCGACCCTGTGGGCGGCAGTGGACCCCTACCGAACGTGTGGGCGGCAGTGGACCCCCTACCGACCCTGTGGGCGGCAGTGGACCCCCTATCGATCCTGTGGGCGGTAGTAGACCCCCCCCCATATCGACCCTGTGGGCGGCAGTGGACCCCCTATCGATCCTGTGGGCGGCAGTGGACCCCCTACCGACCCAGTGGGTGGCAATGGACCCCCTGCCGACCCTGTGGGCGGTAGTGGACCCCTACCGACCCTGTGGACGGTAGTTGACTTCATAGCGACCCTGTGGGCGGTAGTGGACCCCATACCGACCCTGTGGGTGGCGGTGGACCCCATACCGACTCTGTGGGCGGCAGTGAACCCTATATACTAATCCTGTGGGCGATACTGTACCCTATAGTCATCCTGTGGGGGCAATGGATGCCATACATATCCAGTGGGTGTTATTGTACCCCATACTTATTCTGTGGGTGGTTGGAGCCCCATACCCATCCTGTGGGTTATAGTGGACCCCATACTCATCCTGTGGGTGGTATTGGACCCCATACCTATCCTGTGGGTGGTTGTGAGCCCATACCCATCCTGTCGGTGGTAGTGGACGCAATACACATCCAGTGGATGGTATTGGATCCCATACCCTTCCTGTGGGTGGAAGTGATCCCCATACCATTCCTGTGGGTGGATGTGACCCCCATACTCATCCTGCGGGTGTTATTGGACCCCTTACCCACCTAACAGGTGGTAGTGGACCCTATACTAATCCTATAGTTTCCAATAATCCACACCATACCATCCTGTTTGCAGTAGTTTACCCTATATACATTCCAACATAACATCGTTTTCTGTTAGCGTTCCTACAAAACATTCTTTAAAGATTTCTAAAGCACAAACTATGGTATATAATATTGATTGGTGAAGCACTTATTCTATGTAATAATTTATTGTGCTTATTATAATTTACTAAGAACAACTAATATTTCTCAAAACAAAACTACGAGCCTTCAATAGGATGTAGCTGATCTGTAATATTATAAGAGCATGGACAATAGTAGGTGAATTTCACAACCCATGTGGGACCTGAAAACTACAATTTTCGTTATAATTGAACCAATCACGACTATTCAGCTATCTACGTTGATGGACGAGTACTGTGAGACGTAAATTGGTACGTGAGGAAGAGTTTGAGCCTTGGTAAAAAAGTTAACTGGGAATATATCACATATGTACTAAATCACATTCCACATATTGACTTTAAGCACTAGTCATATATGTACTGTCTTGTGTGAGAACGGGTTGTCCTACCACACCTAGACAGTCGGCTTGTTTGATGGAAAAGACACAAGCAACCACCTGCAATTATCAGTTTAGAAGAGAGGCAAGATCACTTGACCCGACCTGACCTTTGCCACGCATGTGGACATTAACACGCTGCTGGTGGGACTTATGAAATGCTACAGGGCCGACAGCCTGGCGCCGCCAATATCCTGCGTGGACTCGCTCTATTTGTATGTGAAATATTAAATACAACTGGACACGTTCAATAGAAAACTAGATAGTTTTCTTCAAGAAGTGCCAGACCACCCGGGCTGTGGATGATATGCGGACCTGCAGGCCACTCCAATCAACAGTCTGTTGGATTGGAGTGCTCTCACAATCTCACAAATCAAGCTCTCACAAATCAAGTCTTGCCCCGGGCGGGCTTTGGGAGTAGAAGAACTTCTAGAACCCCACCTAGGGACCCTTTATGGTGTTACTTCTGTATAATTGATCTCATTGATTATTGATCAGAGTCATTGATATCTGAATATCATCTCAGATCAATGATGTCATTGATATCATCTGATATCAATTATAACAGAATGAGATTCTGATTATGAATTTGAAAATCACTGACTTTTTTTTAATGAAACCTCACATTAATGTGATTTCTTCGTGCATTTGAAGAGAAGCGTTGGGGGGTAGAACTCCTAGACTACAAGCCAGAGTGCATGGGGGGAGAGGGGGAGGGGGGGCGTCGTGTGAAATCCTGATTATGTGTCAGTGGAAGCCTCCTGAACCCTAGAGAATTTAGTTGAATCCCAGGTTGCAATGCTTTTGATGATGTAGTGGTGTGGTGGGCTAGGGGCCTATGCCTGGGAGTACCCAGCACATAGGTTCGAATCCTTATCATGACTCCTACTGATTTTCTCAACATTGACACTACTACTACTAATAATAATAATAATAATATAATAATAATAATAATGGAAACACTAACAATAATAAAGCTGTTAATGTGGGTGCCGTGCAAGTAACCTAGACTGTACATGCGTTTGACCACATTCCAGCTCTCTCCCTCACAAATCCACAAGCTAATTAAAGATGCATCACTTAACTACTAGTCAGGTGTTTCCTTTGCACGTGCAGGCCAGCTTCGAAACTGGTTTCTCGAAATGTTTCTAAATCATAGACGTCGTCTCGACAACAGGTTCGCAGTCAACACAGTCAGTCATACAATAATTCGAGTATCTTCTAGATCAATGGCTAATGACACAAAATTACACATCATGTCAAGAATACCCTGAGAATTGTGGGAATATTGACATGAGGTTGAAGTAGGGTGGCGTGCCAGTGGGTTGGAATGTGGAATCAACTATTAACTCTTCTAATAGAATTCTAATAAAGGGCTACGAACATAGTATCCCATCTAAATTAGGAGGTCAAATAATAATGACGGACAATGGGTGACCATAGAACTAAAATCTTATTGAACATGAGAAAGGCAACCCGTCCTCTTACAAATAACGTCGCATTTCGCTCGTATGCGGTAAGCCCAAAAATTGCGAGTACTCACCTAATTGAGCTTGAGGGGGTTGAGTTCTGGCTCTTTGGTCCCGCCTCTCAACTGTCAAGCAACAGATGTACGGATTCCAGAGCCTACTTGGCTCTATCATATCTACATTTGAAACTGTGTATGGAGTCAGCCTTCACCACATCACTGTCTAATGCATTTCATCTGTTAACTACTCTGACACTGAAAAAGTTCTTTCTAACGTCCCTGTGGCTCATTTGGGTACTCAGTTTCCACCTGTGTCCCCTTGTTTGCGTACCACCCATGTTAAACAGTTTATCTTTACCTACCCTGTCAATTCCTCTGAGAATTTTTTATTAATAGTGATCATGTCTCCCCTTACTCTTCTGTCGTCTAGTGTCGTGAGGTGCATTTCTCGCAGCCTTTCTTCGTAATTCATGCCGCTTAGCTCTGGGACTAGCCTCGTGGCATATCTCTGAACTTTTTCAAGCTTCGCCTTGTGCTTGACAAGATACGGGTTCCATGCTGGGGCCGCATACTCCAGTATTGGTTTTACATATGTGGTATACAAGGTTCTGAATGATTCCTTACACAGGTTCCTGAAGGCAGTTCTGATGTTAGCCAGCCTTGCATACGCGGCAGATGTTATTCTTTTGATGTGGGATTCAGGAGACAGGGTTGGGGTGATATCAACTCCTAGATCCTTCTCTCTGTCAATTTCATAAAGAACTTTATCTCCCGTTCTGTATCCTGTGTGTCTGGCCTCCTGTTTCCACTGCCTAGTTTCATTTCCTTACATTTACTCGGGTTGAACTTTAGTAGCCAGTTGTTGGACCATTCATGCAGTGTGTCTAGGTCATCTTGTAGTCTCATACTGTCTTCTTCCGTCTTAATCCTCCTCATAATTTTTGCAGCATCAGCAACCAATGAGAGGAATGATTCTATACCATCTGGAAGATCATTTACATATATAAGAAACAGTATGGGTCCAAGGACTGACCCCTGCGGGACCCCACTCGTGACGTCTCGCCAATCTGAGACCTCACCCGTCAAAGTGACTCGCTGCCTTCTGTTACTTTGGTACTCTCTTATCCAATGGAGTACCTTCCCTTACACTCCTGCCTGCATCTCCAGCTTTCGCACTAGTGTGGCACTGTGCCAAAGGCTTTCTGACAATCCAAAAGTATGCAATCTGCCCACCCCTCTCTTTCTTGTCTGATTCTTGTTGCCTGATCGTAGAATTCAATTAATCCTGTGAGCATGACTTGCCGTCCCTAAAACCATGTTCGTATTGTGACACAGTTCTTTCGTGCCAGATGTTCGACTAGCTTTTTTCGCAAAATTTTCTCCATTAGCTTGCATGGTATGCAAGCTAGAGATACTGGCCTGTAGCTCAGTACCTCCTGTCTATCCCTCTTCTTGTATCTCAGGACTACGTTTGCCGCCTTCCAAACGGCGACAAACGCCTTCCTCCTTCCACCTGTATACCCAAGAACACTCCACGTGTTCTTGGGTATAACCACATGTGGAGAGTCCTGAGTAGATCTTCAATCAACTGCAATATTCATCACTGTCTGTATGGGGAGAGATTGAATGAGAACACCGGTCTATTAATGTGAGGTCATATAAATTTATCTCTGTATTCACCTAGTTGTCCTTGCGGGGGGACAATTTAAAAAAAAAAACTTTTTTTTTACACACAGTGTGTGTAAAAATAAACACACACACGTTGTGTGTCTTTTCACACACTTTGCATTCTTGTGTTTGAGTTCCTAGTGTTGACTTTATATCAAATTCATGCTTGACGTTGACTCATTAGCACCTGTACAGGTAAGGGAAGGGTAGTCGAGGAACGGACATTTAATGGAGGATTTCAGTATGTCTGTGTTATTTGCTGTAATTCGGTCTCTGGTTGTGTATGTGATACACGTATTTACACATTTAATCAGACTGAACATTGTGTTGAAGTTGAGGTTCGGTTCAATATTATACCGTTCATTTATTAGATTTCCATGTGTATGCTCTGATATCATTTCAGAAGAAACCAATGTGTCCAGAGAGGTAAGGAGTTATCTGTTATGATACCCTAATGTATTGATTACTGAGTTTATTGATTAATGTCTTTGGGATTTTTAATGCGATTTTGTTGTGATGTGAATTTGTGCTGTGTTATTGATTAAGCACTGTGAAGTATAGCCTAGTGTTACCGTGTTCTGATTGTCTGAGAGACAAGGAATTTATGTGATCTTAAATTGTTAATTGAAGAAACAGTGAAGGTTATTAGTTCTTGTGATAGCTGTCCATTGAGGTAGTGTAGTTAATGTAATCAAGTGAAGTGACATATTCTTGTTTGGCAAGCTGTCTTGAGTGATAACGTTGTGTTAACGTAATTAGTCTTGATTAATTAGCTGTCCATATGAGAGCAATTAATGTAATTACTTACTGATTGTTTAATTGTCTTGGTAACAGAGTAATTACTGTATTAGAAAATTATTGCTTTGATTGTGGGACTGTCTTAGTGACAGGTTGTAATTAATGTTAATTACCTTTGCTGTTCATTGTCTAGATGACAGTAATTAACGTAATTAATTAACAAGATTAACTAGTGTAATTAACTTAATTGTTGTTTTAATTAAATTGATTGGGAATGTATTGTTCTGGTTCTGTGGGTAAAGTAATTGCAGTTATTTTGATTGTCGTCCTTAGAGACGTGTGTTAACGTAATTGAAAGTGTTACCGGAGACTATATTAGAGACCTGTGATGCTGTGTTTACATTGTTGTTATTGTTTTGCTGCACTTGTTTTGATTTTCATCTTGATTCCAAGTGAGCATCTAAATTGTTCAAACTAGTTCAGTATAACAGCCGAGAGCGGTACGGACAGGAGTCCGTGCAATACTAAGGGCTGTTTGATTGGTTGTCATTAGTGTCACTCTGAGGACAATTAATTTTTTGTGCTTTGTATTAGTATTGAGTTCTGTACTAAATTGTTGTTGTTAACAAGAGAAGTGTCTTTATGTCATCACCTATCAACAATACTTACCTCTCGCTTATGCTGTAACAGACCAGACTATTCCTTGTATTTAATGAAGTGAATCAGATTCTGGATTCGAATCTGATTCATGGTTATTATCACTGAACATAAATTCGGTGTGAGGACCCATTAGTTACCATTATCATTGGCCTAAGTAATTGAGGAGCTTTACGACCTAGTGTATAGGGGACCAAGCAATTGGACCCTTGCGGCTGCTCTCGCTTTTTATTTTCAGCCTTGAGGAGTATAATCTACTTATCTGGCATTTAACATGTTGGCTTGTACAGTCCTTCTGTTTGAGCATCACTAGTGAATTAGTGTAACCCATAATAGAAAATCTCACAACGTTATTGGTTTGAGATGAAATTATATTTTCTTTGATGGAGCCTCGTTGTTTGTGCATTGTCAAGTGCCTTAAAAGCTGATATCGGAAGGACTTACAGTTCTCAAGTGGAGATGTGAGAGCATACACGATATTTGTCTCTTTCAAGACGTTTTACTTGGTGCTGGGAGTGTTCTTCACTCGTCAATATTGTGGACATCTTGCTCTTATAGTTGATTGTCAGCTCTTTCATCTGGTTAGTATTTCCATCAATAATTCATTTTCAAGACCTTTTCCTCCATTTTGTGTGACTCACACAATAGTGTTGAAAGATTTATTTGTAGTAGCAATACTGTTTACCTTAATTTAAATGATATCTTCGATATATTCATTAGAGAATTCATTACCGACTAGAACAAGTCCTACTTTTCTAGGCTCTGCATTAGCTAGTGGTGATAATGTTGCAAAAAAACAGGCTATAGGGTTATCTTGAGGTTATATCTTGAGATGATTTCGGGGCTTTTTAGTGTCCCCGCGGCCCGGTCCTCGACCAGGCCTCCACCCCCAGGAAGCAGCCCGTGACAGCTGACTAACACCCAGGTACCTATTTTACTGCTAGGTAACAGGGGCATAGGGTGAAAGAAGCTCTGCCTATTGTTTCTCGCCGGCGCCTGGGATCGAACCCGGGACCACAGGATCACAAATCCAGTGTGCTGTCCGCTCTGCCGACCGGCTCCCTTGAGCCGGTTGTAGAGAGTTTAAAGCAGTATATGTTTATTTGTATGACTGTTGGTTTGACACAAGGAGGTTAATTTTAGAGCAGATTGGGGTTTTGTGTAATTTTTGAGGTCTGGGGATAACAAACTTATGATCAGGGAAGTGGGTACTATTCTGCAAAGTTACCAGATGTATGATGTTGTAAAACTGTAGAATATTTAATTATGTACAGAAGAATATGTAGAAGAATATGAATAATATGTAGAAAAATAAAATATGTAGAAAAATAGAATATGTAGAAAAAACTGTAGAATATAATATAAAAACAAATATTTGGGCAACAGCATATTTAAAATGGTCTTGAAAAATAGGTCTTTGCGTGTTTGCCTGTTCCATATACTCTTGAGGTTAGGTCCCACAGTCTCGCAATTTTTAAATTATTATATCTGTTGATCTGGAGATTTCAATACAACGAATAATGACATTGTAATTTGAACTGCTAAGTCAGACATTTAAAAGCAATGAGTAATAGATCCAAAGTTTTAGTATTTTGTGTGTATTTACTCACCTAGATGTGCTTCCGGTGGTTGAGCTCTGGCTCTTTGGTCCCCCCCACTTTCAACTGTCAATCAACTGGTGTATAAGGTTTCTGAGCCTTTTTGGCTCTATCATATCTACAAATGAAATAATATATGGAATCTGCCTCCACCACATCCCTTTCTAACGCATTCCATTTATGAACTACTCTGACACTAAAAAAAAAATCTAATACCTCAATTGCTAATTTGGGCACTCAATTTCTACCTGTATTCCCTAGTGCATGTACCCCTTGTGTTAAATAATCTGTCTTTATCTACCCTATCAATTCCTTTAAGAATCTTGTATGTTGTGATCATGTACCCCCAAACTCTTGCCTTCCAGTGACGTGAGGTTTAATTCCCGTAATCTCTTCTAATAGCTCACACACCCCAGTTCTGGTACAATTCTGGGGGCAAACCTTTGAATTTGCTCCAGTTTAGTCTTATGCTTAATGAGATATGGACTCCATGCTGAAGCTGCATACTGCAAGATTGGTCTAACATATGTGGTATACAAGGTTCTGCATGGTTCCTTACACAAGTTTCTAAAGGTCGTTTGTATGGTGGCCAACTTGGCATATGCCGCAGATATTATCCTTCAATCATGGAATGCATCATGGGCTTCAAGGGACAGGTCTGGCGTGATATTAACCCCCAGGACATTCTCTCTCCTCCTGATTCTCGAAGAATTTAATCTCCCAAATGTTACCTTGTATATGGTCTCCAGTCTTACCTGGGACGCGGTCGGGTCAAGATACCTGCTCCGCACCTTCCCCCCCCCCTCCCCCCATGCTGGGTACTGAGATGGAGACTCAGTCACCAGAAGACATGGCTACTTCCCACGGCGATATTAACATGGACTCTGAAAGCAGCCAGTCAGACGAGGAGGGCGAGTATCTTGAAGTTCTGACAAGGAATAAGAAGAAACGCAGGAGACAGGAGGCAAGGCGTAGTGTGGACAGTAATACACTTAACGGAAACGACAAGAGAATGAAGAACGACGCCGAGACTGATGCAAACAAACGGACGGAACGATGTCAGGAAGGTGAGGGTCAGCGGAGATGGAGGCTTCTCTTCCCTGCCTCATGCACGCTGACCTATCATCAGAAGCTGCTGTGGACAGTCAAACTCGGAAGAGAACACCGCAAGTTCGAGCCCCTGCTGAAGGAAGGTGTAAACAGACCTTACTTAACGGTAGGTTCTATGGAGGCAGTGATGTTTCTTAGCCAGCAAGGATATGATGGAATTGTTATGGAAATACCGGAGAGGAACGAGAAGCTGACGAAGGTAATTATCTATAAATACCCTCAGATTCTGGACCCCGAGTTCATCCTCGACGACCAACGATTTGTGTGGGCCAAGCGTCACCTTATTAAAGGTGAAGCTAGGAGTCAGGTGGTGGCTCTAGTGAGAGGTGAAGTACCCGAGAAAGTGTTCATCACCGGGGCTGGCTACAGGCATGTAGCAAAGTATGTGGAAGAGCCCATAATATGCCTGAAATGCTGCAGATGGGGGCATAAATCCTGGAGCTGTCAAAATGATCCACGATGTCGTTTCTGCGGAAAGTCTCACCCCTCTACTGTGTGTAGAAACAGACTTAATCTGGGGGAGAAAATAGTTCCCAGATGCTGCAACTGTACAGGTGTTCACAATGCCAGCTCGGCTGTGTGTAGCAAGAGGCCGAGTATGGCTGTTCTCCGGCCGGTGAATGTTACAGAGCAAGCAAGAGCTCTTACCCAGACACCGGGAGCACAGCAAAACAGTCTGCCCCAAACAGTGCCAGTGAACCGGACGAATGCGTGGGTAAAGGAGTTACCTTTACCTAGGCAGGCTCCAGCAACAAGCAGCCACGCCACCACTCAGGACTCCGGCAGTGACAGTGTAACGGTGAGTGAAGTGGCTGCTGTGGCTCAGAAAGAGGGTCATAATAATATGGTCAAGGAAGTGTGGGCTGAACTTAAAAAAGTTGGGGAGTTCCTCCAAAATCTGGGGCAGAGAATCGAGTCCATCGAGGCTAAATTAAACGTTCAGGAGGTCAAGGAAAATCACAAAACGGTGAAGGATAATCAGGATATAGTGGTTGAGGACAAAAATGAAATATTGAGTGATGAAATGAAGGAAAGTGAAGTGTGTGTGAATGATGATAGTCGTAGTGAAAGGAAGAACCCTATAATTACACATAAAATGAAGGAATCATTTGGGCCAATAATGGACGTCACAGGACTGAAAAAATCTCTTGAGAATCGCAATGTCGCTTTTACTGGTGAACTTGGGAGGAGGTGGGAGATGTTATACAACGTATGGCTATCATTTAGTGAACTTATTGGGGATGACTTAGGCAGTGAATTGATTAATAATGGATCACCCTAGACTGAAAGTGTTGTCATGGAATGTTAATGGTTTAAGAAACAGGGTTACAGATGTTCATTGTTATGTGATGGGAAATGATATTGATGTTGTAGCTCTCCAGGAGACAGGGGATAGGAATGAAGGCTTATTGAAATTAAATGGCTATAAAGGGTTTAACCTCTTCACCGCAAATAACATCAGAGGCACGTCGATTTATGTTAAGAACTCCATACCAGCAGAGTTAGTAGAACCGCCATCAAAAACGCAAGGTATAGAGAGTGTCTGTGTTAAATTATCATTAAGGGAAGGGGAATTTATTGTAGTTAATTTGTATGTATCCAGGAACTGCTTCGACGCTAACTATTTACCTGACTGCATTTACACTAATCCTTCACTGGTCATTGGGGACCTTAATGCTCGGCACACAAGCCTTGGGACAGTGGGTAGTATTAATGCTAATGGGGTCAAGTGGTTACAGTTTCTACAAGATTATCCAGATACCTGTCTCTTGGGAAACAATGAACCAACTCACATCATGGGAGGACGGCTTGACTATGCTTGCATTTTAAACTCTCAGGGGATTATGGGGGAGGCTCGGGTTGTTCGGGAACTACTTAGTGACCACTTTGCCTTGAACGTTGAATTACCACTGGGGAAAAAGCAAGTCCACTTTCAAAGGAAAAGGCTAAATATTAATAAAGATATGAAAAATTATTTTATTCAAAATATGGGAGATTGGTATCAACATTACACGCCGCTCTGCGTTGATACTTTTTACGAGGACATGGTCGAGAACATAGAGAAATTAGTACAGAGGGAAAATAACGGGGGCAGGGGAAGCAAGACGCACGGACCTAAGAAATTTAAATATTCCAATGATCAGCGAGTCAAGGGGTGGGAGAGAATGCTACGGAGTGCGCATAAAGAATGGTTAAAAAATGGAATGAGGGATGAAGAGAAAAATACAATGTTGGAAGTGGCTAGGGAATGCAGTCAGGTGAGGAAGGAGGCG
Source organism: Procambarus clarkii (assembly GCF_040958095.1). Lineage (NCBI taxonomy): Eukaryota > Metazoa > Arthropoda > Malacostraca > Decapoda > Cambaridae > Procambarus > Procambarus clarkii. The sequence goes on from NC_091185.1 coordinate 15,931,591, forward strand.
CGGGACAGATACTGGCAAGAATTTGCTCAGTCCATTGGTAATACTAAGAACCTTAAAGACATATGGAGAGCAGTAAACAAAATCAGGGGTTGTAAGACCAAATTCATTGCTCACTGAGATCCAGGGAAAGTTGCTAATGAGTTAGTAGATAAATGGGCTAGTGCTGCTGGTATGGAGTCCTTACCTGCAGACACGAGAGTCACCATTGAGTCATGGGAAAATATTAGAAATGGAGTAACTTTATGTGCCTTAAATATAATATCTATAACATGCACTGAGATAACTCACGATGAGCTACTGGATGCTATAAAAAGTGGCAGCTCTACTGCTCCGGGAAAGGATGGAGTAACGTATGACATACTTAATTATTTAGCCGGTATGAAACCTAGTCCCTTACTTGATTTGTTTAATATGAGTTATAGAGAGGGAAAGTTACCAAGAAAATGGAAAGAGGCTGTCATCATTCCTATCCCTAAGTCAAACGGAGGCTACAGACCTGTCTCCTTAATATCCTGCTTTTGTAAAATGATGGAAAGGCTACTCTACCTTGTAGGTGATAACATGTCCAGTAATCTCTTTGGTTGTATCAAAGGCAAAAGTACTGCGGATTGTCTCTTAAAGTGTTTGTCTAATGTGGATGACAATTGTAGAGTTTTTGTTGATCTACAAGGAGCATTTGATAAAGCCAATGGGGAAGTAATCTTATACGAATTAGCCAATCTGGGAATAACAGGGAGATTGCTACACTGGATACGGGATTATCTACAAGGCAGAAAAGGTCAGGTGTATTACCAGGGATACATGTCTGAGGAACGGAGGTTTCAGTTAGGTACCCCACAAGGGGGAGTATTAAGTCCCACCTTATTCAATGTATTAATGAACAGATTAGCATCAGAGATGTATCCTCCAGGGGTCACGACGATCATATATGCTGATGACATTCTTATACAAGGCACTTCTGGGAACAAAATTCAAACTGCTCTTAACATACTTGGTACAACCTGTCACAAGTTAGGCTTAGTTATAAATGCAGATAAAACCAAATACGAGTATAGGAAACGAAGAAATATAACACTTACTCTAAATGGTGTGGAACTGAGCCGTGTTCAGAAGTACAAGTATCTGGGCATGTATGTTGGATACACATGTGAGAGTAAAAATGCTGAAATAAATCATATCAGCACCTTATGTAAAGCCCGTCTGCATCCTCTGAAAGCACTGGCTTTTTCTGGTAAAGGTGTTGGGGTACCTATCTTGCGGATGTTATACATAAGCACTGTTCGGTCCCTGATAGACTACGCAGCACCCGTTTTGTCTTACACAGGCCAAGGCAGAATTCAAAAAATAGAGCTGATACAGAACGAGGCTATGAGGATTATTCTTGGATGTCAGAGAAATGCAATGATTGAAATAATGAGAATGGAATTAAATTTACAGAGTGTGTGTGATAGAGTCCGTGACATTAACACTAGAGTATCTATTCGTTTCATGCGGAGAAAAGGAGGGGATAAGTTGTTTGAGAGCGTTCAGACCTGCTTGAGTGACGTACACACTTCCAGGAAACTGAGGGAGACACGCTACACGAGAGGATTAGCTCATGACCTCAGGGAATACGACGTACTTGACTGCTGTAAACCCTCTCACCAGTGTAATAGGTCTGCTCCCTGGAAAGTACAGAAAATAGACGTCGAAATTGTACCCCTCAAGGTGAAAAAGATTCATCATGAACCGGGACAATTACGGTGTTTGTACGGAAGCATGATATCTCGGTTACCAAGAGGCAACAGTTTACATGTATATTGCGACGGGTCGGTGGCGGAGGATGGCAGGGCCGGGTGTGGTGTCCTAATAAGGGATTATACGGAGTTTGGGACTGTGGACAAGATAATTGAACTCCGGCTTAGTAATATATCATCCACACAAGCTGAACTGCAGGCCATTCTGGCGTGTTTGGAGGAAGTACGTCATGACGACAAAAATGTTTTTGTATTTGTCGATAGCCGAGGAGCACTGGAGTCTTTAAACAGTCGAAACCCAGTCTTCATGTCTATAGTTGAGGACTGTAAGAGAAGAATAACTGAGATACAGCTGAAAGGTTATAGTGTGAAATTCATGTGGATTCCATCTCATGTTGGAATAGTGCTCAACGAGGTGGCGGATGACTTGGCCAAACGTGCCACATCAAAACCACAAGTTGACATTGAATGTGAATTCACAATGAGACAAATAAGAAGCAAAATCAGAAATATTCAGGCACAGGCGGGAGTGGAGAGGAGAGAGACAATGTATGAGAGTAGTCAAACCATGCAACACTACATGTATGTGAGTCAAAACACCCATTTCACTTATGGTAAAAGGAGAAATGCTTGGAGTGACTCTGTGTACATGCGGCTCAGGCTTGGGTACAAATATTACTGGGAATATGGGATAGATGTTCATGATAATGACACGAAGTGTAACCTATGTGGTATGTTAAGGTCTCACACCCTGGCCCATTATGTTCTTGATTGTCCGTTGATTAATGTATATAGAAACACTGAGATAAGGACGGTTCCTGAACAAATAGCCTGGATGTGTCACAACGGAAAGGTTGATGATATTCTTGAGAGATATAAAAATTTTGCACCAAGGTTGTAATATTTTGTTGAATTATCTGCAGGTGTCTTGCAAATTGTCTATACTGTATACCTAGGTCATAAAAGTATTTGTGTGTACGTCTGATACCATACTACTTGTGAAGGAGGAAATGTATATGTTTACCTCTCAGAATGTTTGGTAATATGTTTATTGTTTGTGATGTGTGTCTATGTATATATTAACACGTTGTACTGAATGGGGTGAGAATAGCTTGAGCTACCTCATCCCTTTGTGTGTATTTTACCTCAATAAACTTATTTCAATTTCTATGTATATGGTCTCCTGCTCCCTACACCTATATTCACTACATTACATTTGTTCGGGTTAAACTCTAGCAACCATTTGTTGAACCAGTCCTTCAATTTGCTTCTTGAATCCTCAAGCAGTTCTCCTTTGTGTTAATCTTTTTCATAATTTTGGCATCATCAGCAAACATTGAGAGGAATGAGTCTATACACTTTGGAAGATCATTTACTTATATCAGAAAGAGGATAGGTCCGAGTACAGTGTAGTCTCCCTGTGGGGACAACACTGGTGACTTCAGACAAATCTGAGGTCTCATCCCTCACAGTAACTCTCTGCTTTCAATTGCTTAGGTACTCCCTTAGCCCATGGAGCACCCAACCAGTTACTCTTCCCTGTTTCTCCAACTTGTGCACTAGCCTCTTATTGGGTACTGTGTCAAAGGCTTTCCAACTGTCCAAGAAAATACAGTCCGCCCATCCTACTCTTTCTTGCTTAATCTTTGTCACCTGATCGAAGATTCTATTAAACCAGTGAGGCAAGATTTACGCTCTTAATCTTTATTTAAACCAGTGAGGCAAGAATTAAAGAGAAGTCCCTTCTCTCAAGATGTGCTACTAGTTTTTTTCTCACTATCTTCTCCAGCACCTTACATAGTATACAAGTTAAGGACACTGGCCTGTAGTTTAAGTCCTTTTGCCTGTCACCCTTTTTGTATATTGGGACTACATTAGCAGTCTTTAACATTTCTGGTAGGTCTCCCGTCTCCAGTGACCTACTATACACTATGGAGAGTGGCAAGCAAAGTGCTTCTGCAAACTCTTTCAATACCCATGTTGAGATTCCATCCGGATCAACAGCCTATCTCACTTCCAGATCCCACAGCTGCCTCTTAACCTCATCTCTGGTAATTTTAAACCCTTCCAAAGCCGCCTGGTTTCTGCCACCTTCCCTAGCACAGGGACTTCACCTCGTTCTATTGTGAAGACCTCCTGGAATCTCTTGTTCGGTTCTTCACACACCTCTTTGTCATTCTCTATGTACCTGTCCTCATCCGATCTAAGTTTCCTCACCTGTTCTTTCAACGGTATCTTCCACCTTATGTGACTGTGAAGGAGCTTTGGTTCGGTCTTGGATTTATTTGACACTTTTGGGTGACATAGTCCACACATGTGAGTGTGTGTATGTTTACATATAATATTTGACAAACTTATTGCAAGACATTATTTATAAAATACATGTTGATGCAAGTCATGACGCTGCATTTGACATAACGCTGGTGATGTTTCACTGTGAGATTAGACATCTGGGTGCTAATGACTCCTAATACTGTTTGGGCCGCACTGAAAGGCGTTGTAACACAAGTTGTGTTGTAACGGGAACCAGATCTTAACTAACCTCTCTTCTCTAGATTAGCTAAAACTAGTCATTCTGTACTCTGATTTATTATGTTCACCAGAGTTCTGGCTTGCTGTAACCTTCAGTCCCACTCCTCGATCCTAAAGCGTTTGATCACCTAGATATCACATCACGAGAACGTTGTACCTTCACTAGACCTTCAATTCACTAGAGACTTCAAAAGAATGCCGCCTCTACCAACTCAAACTTCTAATAACTGCTAATTGGATGCGGGATGGGTCAGTCAATTAGTACAATATATTCCTGCATGTGGATCCCTAATTAATATGAAAGTGGATATGAGATTACTTTAAATGTGTGGATTAACTCAATAGAAGTGGCTTATATCGAAAATGGAACAAGAGATGCTTGTACAGTTCACAGGAGTCTATTCGATTAACGTGGGCGTGAAAAAAACCTTACCGAAACAAACGAATATAAAATATACACTACGGAAATTCTACTAAACATCTTAAATTCTAAACAAGATTTATTAAAACATAAATAATTATCATGGAACGAATGAACACTCCCTGCTGAATTTATTCCTGACTGAACACTTCCTATCTGAGGTCAATGACTATAAATAATTTGGGTTCCAACAACTGCACTCAATACAAACAGATAGATCTTTTTACCTTAAATAACACAAGCCCGGTGAGTGTTGTTGTTGTTTAAGATTCGCTACTCAGAACAATAAGTTCCAGTAGCACGGGCTATGGTGAGCCCGTAACTTACCTGGCACAGGAGCAGGGCAAGAAGCACGGGCTATGGTTAGCCTCGTGGACGGGAGATGTCTCCAGCCTGGTGAGATAAAATGCCTACTTTATTGGGAAGGTCTCCACCCAACGATGAGTTTAGCCACACAGATCTTTCTCTCCTGTCCCAGCAGAGAGGCTTACCTGGGCTTAGTCGCCAAATTACTATTCCAATATGATTAATACAAACTTAATCATGGACTGGTCACTGAAGGTGACCTAATCATTATTCAAAACCATTAGAAAATTAACTTGAGTAAGGTTTAATATCAAACACAATATTGACTATCAACATAATTTACATGAGTTAACAATATAAAATGGAAGGTACTTATTTTCCCATAACTAGTTCCAGTTTTCTCATTGCAGTCAAATTCCTCTTTGACAACATACGAGGCTGACTCTTTATTCTCAAATTATGTCAATTTAGCATAAGTACTTAAACAAGATTGATTATTCCTACAATTACTATTAATAATGAATTTCTCTACATGTAAATGATTTATCCTCACTGGAAAAATATGACAATCGTGCTTAAGCCCTCCAGTGCTCAGATCCCCTGGGATGAACTCTTTTGAAACCCAGGTCATTTGTTCACAACTGTAGCTGCTTGATGTGCTGGCGCGTACACGCGCGTCTTATTCAAGCCAAATTTATTACTACTTAACGGAACAATTCTGCTGTTACAATGCATTTAAAATCTCTTTTTATGAACTGCAGAGTACATATGTCTTGTTTTGTATAAATATGAACAAATAAAAATGTATGGGCTCTGATGAATTGACAAAATTTAATTGAAAGATTGAATTATTTATATGGGTGTGATGAATTGCCAAAATGTAATTGAATGATTGAATTATTTATGTGGGTACGATGCATTGGCAAAATATAATTGAAAGATTATATAATGAAATATCATTTGTTAAGATGTTAGGGTATCCCGTTACTGATAGCACTTAATACGGCGCTGCTAATGAAATTGAATTGAAATTGAAATAAGTTTATTGAGGTAAAATACACACAAAGGGATGAGGTAGCTCAAGCTATTCTCACCCCATTCAGTACAACGTGTTAATATATACATAGACACACATCACAAATAAACACATTACCAAACATTCTGAGAGGTAAACATATACATTTCCTCCTTCACAAGTAGTATGGTATCAGACGTACACATAAATACTTTTATGACCTAGGTATACTGTATAGACAATTTGCAAGACACCTGCAGATAATTCAACAAAATATTACAATCTTGGTGCAAAATTCTTATATCTTTCAAGAATATCATCAACTTTTCCTTTGTGACACATCCAGGCTATTTGTTCAGGAACAGTCCTTATCTCAGTGTTTCTATATACATTAATCAACGGACAATCAAGAATATAATGGGCAAGGGTGTGAGACCTTAACATACCACATAGTTTACACTTCGTCTCATTATCATGAACATCTATCCCATATTCCCAGTAATATTTGTACCCAAGCCTGAGCCGCATGTACACAGAGTCACTCCAAGCATTTCTCCTTTTACCATAAGTGAAATGGGTGTTTTGACTCACATACATGTAGTGTTGCATGGTTTGACTACTCTCATACATTATCTCTCTCCTCTCCACTCCCGCCTGTGCCTGAATATTTCTGATTTTGCTTCTTATTTGTCTCACTGTGAATTCGCATTCAATGTCAACTTGTGGTTTTGATTTGGCACGTTTGGCCAAGTCATCCGCCACCTCGTTGAGCACTATTCCAACATGAGATGGAATCCACATGAATTTCACACTATAACCTTTCAGCTGTATCTCAGTTATTCTTCTCTTACAGTCCTCAACTATAGACATGAAGACTGGGTTTCGACTGTTTAAAGACTCCAGTGCTCCTCGGCTATCGACAAATACAAAAACATTTTTGTCGTCATGACGTACTTCCACCAAACACGACAGAATGGCCTGCAGTTCAGCTTGTGTGGATGATATATAATTACTAAGCCGGAGTTCAATTATCCTGTCCACAGTCCCAAACTCCGTATAATCCCTTATTAGGACACCACACCCGGCCCTGCCATCCTCCGCCACCGACCCGTCGCAATATACATGTAAACTGTTGCCTCTTGGTAACCGAGATATCATGCTTCCATACAAACACCGTAATTGTCCCGGTTCATGATGAATCTTTTTCACCTTGAGGGGTACAATTTCGACGTCTATTTTCTGTACTTTCCAGGGAGCAGACATATTACACTGTCGAGAGGGTTTACAGCAGTCAAGTTCGTCGTATTCCCTGAGGTCATGAGCTAATCCTCTCGTATAGCGTGTCTCCCTCAGTTTCCTGGAAGTGTGTACGTCACTCAAGCAGGTCTGAACGCTCTCAAACAGCTTATCCCCTCCTTTTCTCCGCATGAAACGAATAGATACTCTAGTGTTAATGTCACGGACTCTATCACACACACTCTGTAAATTTAATTCCATTCTCATTATTTCAATCATTGCATTTCTTTGACATCCAAGAATAATCCTCAGCCTCGTTCTGTATCAGCTCTATTTTTTGAATTCTGCCTTGGCCTGTGTAAGACAATACGGGTGCTGCGTAGTCTATCAGGGATCGAACAGTGCTTATGTATAACATCCGCAAGATAGGTACCCCAACACCTTTACCAGAAAAAGCCAGTGCTTTTAGAGGATGCAGACGGGCTTTACACAAGGTGCTGATATGATTTATTTCAGCATTTTTACTCTCACATGTGTATCCAACATACATGCCCAGATACTTGTACTTCTGTACACGGCTCAGTTCCACACCAATTAGAGTAAGTGTTATATTTCTTCGTTTCCTATACTCGTATTTGGTTTTATCTGCATTTATAACTAAGCCTAACTTGTGACAGGTTGTACCAAGTATGTTAAGAGCATCTTGAATTTTGTTCCCAGAAGTGCCTTGTATAAGAATGTCATCAGCATATATGATCGTCGTGACCCCTGGAGGATACATCTCTGATGCTAATCTGTTCATTAATACATTGAATAAGGTGGGACTTAATACTCCCCCTTGTGGGGTACCTAACTGAAACCTCCGTTCCTCAGACATGTATCCCTGGTAATACACCTGACCTTTTCTGCCTTGTAGATAATCCCTTATCCAGTGTAGCAATCTCCCAGTTATTCCCAGATTGGCTAATTCGTATAAGATTACTTCCCCATTGGCTTTATCAAATGCTCCTTGTAGATCAACAAAAACTCTACAATTGTCATCCACATTAGACAAACACTTTAAGAGACAATCCGCAGTACTTTTGCCTTTGATAAAACCAAAGAGATTACTGGACATGTTATCACCTACAAGGTAGAGTAGCCTATTTAACAAAATCCTTTCCATCATTTTACAAAAGCAGGATATTAAGGAGACAGGTCTGTAGCCTCCGTTTGACTTAGGGATAGGAATGATGACAGCCTCTTTCCATTTTCTTGGTAACTTTCCCTCTCTATAACTCATATTAAACAAATCAAGTAAGGGACTAGGTTTCATACCGGCTAAATAATTAAGTATGTCATACGTTACTCCATCCTTTCCCGGAGCAGTAGAGCTGCCACTTTTTATAGCATCCAGTAGCTCATCGTGAGTTATCTCAGTGCATGTTATAGATATTGTATTTAAGGCACATAAAGTTACTCCATTTCTAATATTTTCCCATGACTCAATGGTGACTCTCGTGTCTGCAGGTAAGGACTCCATACCAGCAGCACTTGCCCATTTATCTACTAACTCATTAGCAACTTTCCCTGGATCTCAGTGAGCAATGAATTTGGTCTTACAACCCCTGATTTTGTTTACTGCTCTCCATATGTCGTTAAGGTTCTTAGTATTACCAATGGACTGAGCAAATTCTTGCCAGTATCTGTCCCGCGCCTCCTTCCTCACCTGACTGCATTCCCTAGCCACTTCCAACATTGTATTTTTCTCTTCATCCCTCATTCCATTTTTTAACCATTCTTTATGCGCACTCCGTAGCATTCTCTCCCATCCCTTGACTTGCTGATCATTGGAATATTTAAATTTCTTAGGTCCGTGCGTCTTGCTTCCCCTGCCCCCGTTATTTTCCCTCTGTACTAATTTCTCTATGTTCTCGACCATGTCCTCGTAAAAAGTATCAACGCAGAGCGGCGTGTAATGTTGATACCAATCTCCCATATTTTGAATAAAATAATTTTTCATATCTTTATTAATATTTAGCCTTTTCCTTTGAAAGTGGACTTGTTTTTTCCCCAGTGGTAATTCAACGTTCAAGGCAAAGTGGTCACTAAGTAGTTCCCGAACAACCCGAGCCTTCCCCATAATCCCCTGAGAGTTTAAAACGCAAGCATAGTCAAGCCGTCCTCCCCTGATGTGAGTTGGTTCATTGTTTCCCAAGAGACAGGTATCTGGATGATCTTGTAGAAACTGTAACCACTTGACCCCATTAGCATTAATACTACCCACTGTCCCAAGGCTTGTGTGCCGCGCATTAAGGTCCCCAATGACCAGTGAAGGATTAGTATAAATGCAGTCAGGTAAATAGTTAGCGTCGAAGCAGTTCCTGGATACATACAAATTAACTACAATAAATTCCCCTTCCCTTAATGATAATTTAACACAGACACTCTCTATACCTTGCATTTTTGATGGCGGTTCTACTAACTCTGCTGGTATGGAGTTCTTAACATAAATCGACGTGCCTCTGATGTTATTTGCGGCGAAGAGGGTAAACCCTTTATAGCCATTTAATTTCAATATGCCTTCATTCCTATCCCCTGTCTCCTGGAGAGCTACAACATCAATATCATTTCCCATCACATAACAATGAACATCTGTAACCCTGTTTCTTAAACCATTAAATTTCCTTACGTCTATTTTACTCAATTCCATGTCCAGCTTCCACCGATATCACCTTGTCCTACCTGTTATTAATTTGTAATTCACAGTGTGTGATCCCTCGAACTGGTACCATGTCTTGTGGATTATGTGTCATCCTAAGTACTTTGTATGCTGCAATCATGTCCTTGCTGTGTCTCGCTACTCCAGAATTTTAAGGCTTGGCTTATCTTCCTTCAATCGAAGAATTCGTATTCAATCCCCAGGCAGGATAGAAACGGTTAGGCACGTTTTCTTTCACCTGGTTCACCTGGCAATAAATAGGCACCAGGGTGTTAGGCAACTGTAGTGGGTTGCATCCAAGGGAGAGTCAGTCAGTTGGCCTAGGCGGTGACCTAGGCCAACTTTCCTAGGGAGTGTGGACTTTAGCACCTCCAGCAAGTGTAGATGTGGACTTCAGCACCTCTCAGTGAGTCCCCTTGAGAGGAGTATAAATAGCCTAAGATACTCTATCCTTCTGAGATGTATTTCTTTCTTGTCTCAATAAATATACTTGAACTTGAACTTGAGTCCCCTTGCGGACCTCAATGATGAGTCAGGAGCATTTCTTCCACTTTAGATTAACTAGATCTCTTACACTAGGAGATCACAACAGCTTGATATACCTTTGAGATATGTCACTGGAGCGGGGACGCTGGTTCGATGCCCGTTCTGCGTCAATAATTTTCACACGAGAGAGTGAGAAAAACAGACAGACTGAGAGACAAAAAGATGGATCAATTGCGTGAGGAGTTCCACTTCCTTTAAGCCATAATTTCTCCCATTTCCACATTGTTGACGATTCTGGCTTCAAGAAATTCGAAAAAACTTATAAAGAATCCCGATAAGTTCATTCTGTTAGCAATTCTCCCCATATATATATATATATATATATATATATATATATGCAGGTATTTTTGTTCAACATTTCTCTTGTTAGGGTGAAAAAAAATACTTGCATAATACACAAAACCCAAGATGCAAGAACATTACAAATTCTTGAAGCAATTCACATAAGAATAGAACAACCTACCATGAACACCCAAATCACGGATCTATTTACTCTACCCACCATGAGAGTAAGGACAAGACCAGAACATATATATATATATATATATATATAAAGGGGGGTACCACCTCTGGTGCAATTATAGGGACCCACAGCCTCAGAGAAGTGAACACAGAGCATTCAGAGAAAAACTTGCCATTTAACTATGAATACGTATGAGTGTTCGCTTCTCCTACCATCCCCCTTTTTTATGGTGTACACTTTATTATATATATATATATATATATATATATATATATATATATATATATATATATATATATATATATATATATTATATATATATATATATATATATATATATTTATATATATATATATATATATATATATATATATATATATATATATATATATATATATATGTCGTACCTAATAGCCAGAACGCACTTCTCAGCCTACTATTCAAGGCCCGATTTGCCTAATAAGCCAAGTTTTCATGAATTAATGTTTTTTCGTCTACCTAACCTACCTAACCTAACCTAACCTAGCTTTTTTTGGCTACCTAACCTAACCTTACCTATAAATATAGGTTAGGTTAGGTTAGGTAGGGTTGGTTAGGTTCGGTCATATATCTACGTTAATTTTAACTCCAATAAAAAAAATTGACCTCATACATAGAGAAAAGGGTTGCTTTATCATTTCATAAGAAAAAATTATAGTAAATATATTAATTCAGGAAAACTTGGCTTATTAGGCAAATCAGGCCTTGAATAGTAGGCTGAGAAGTGAGTTCTGGCTACTAGGTACGACATATATATATATATATATATATATATATATGTATAATATATATATATATATATATATATATATATATATATATATATATATATATATATATATATATATATATATATGTCGTACCTAGTAGCCAGAACGCACTTCTCAGCCTACTAAGCAAGGCCCGATTTGCCTAATAAGCCAAGTTTTCATGAATTAATATGTTTTCTCTAGTTTTTTTCTTATGAAATGATAAAGCTACCCATTTCATTATGAATGAGGTCAATATTTTTTTATTGGAGTTAATATTAACGTAGATATATGACCGAACCTAACCAACCCTACCTAACCTAACCTAACCTATCTTATAAGTTAGGTTAGGTTAGGTAGCAGAAAAAATTAGGTTAGGTTAGGTAGGTTAGGTAGTCGAAAAAAGATTAATTCATGAAAACTTGGCTTATTAGGCAAATCGGGCCTTGCATAGTAGGCTGAGAAGTGCGTTCTGGCTACTAGGTACGACATATATATATATATATATCATTCTATTTTTCTCTGATGAAGGGGAATTAGCCGAAAACGCGTTATGCATTCTCTATTTTTCAAATGTGGTTTTTCCGCATACTGGGATCAGGGTTTTTGTGATCATTGTTGCATATATATATATACAAGATACAATTATAGATACGGAAACAAACTGTAAATATATTTCAAAAGTTCAACATCAGACGAGAAAGTCATTGTCATTCAGATTTTTCTGGTAATTTTAAGGCTTCGTTGAATACTGAGAACATTTCCTCTGGAGAAATGTTCTGTTGGTCGGGCAACACAGAGAGAAATGACTCTCAGAACATGAATGGGCTTTAGTTGTCCTCACACACACACACACACACACACACACACACACACACACACACACACACACAAATCCAGGTCCTTGCGAGCGAGCGGACAACGTACGCAAGTCTTAGTTCAAGGAGCTTGAGTTTCAGTTTCAATTTCCGTCCGAAACAAACAAGAGGGCAGAGATTCCGTTTCCTGATGGCTCTGTTCACCTAGCAGGAAATAGGTACCTGAGAGTAAGTTGCTACGGGCTGCATCCTGGAATGTGTGGGTGTATGTAGTAAAAATTATAGGGAAAATTCGGTGGGCAGACAGTACATAAGAAAACCGACGGTTAGGAAGGCGGGGTCCAAGAGCTAACAGCAGCATTCTTCCATACACAATTAGTAAATACATAGAGAAAATATTGTCTCATTCTCTTACACTCACCTTCTCTCTGTCTCTTTCTCTCTCTCTCTCTCTCTCTCTCTCTCTCTCTCTCTCTCTCTCTCTCTCTCTCTCTCTCTCTCTCTCTTCTCTCTCTCTCTCTCTCTCTCACACACTCTCACTCTCTCTCACTCTCAACATAACCAGTGAATAATGCACCAAGAATGTTGTGTGGGGCAGGAACAGCTCACCGGCGGACCAGAACATCTGCTTCTCTCTCATAATTAGGGAAACACAGTTCTCTGACAAACACAATGTTCCTGTACTGTCTGAAGATGTATAATACAATCCTAACAACAACAGTGAACCTGAGAACATAAAATATAGTCATGGACGACATTATTATTTTTCGCAGTTTGCAAAAAAAAAAAAGTATATATGAAAATAGAACAGTTACCCAGGCGATCTGGAATGATAAGAATGGAGCATTATAGGTTAGGTTTGTAAGATTTTCTTATTGTGTAATAAATAATCCGGATTAAAAGTGTAATGTGGAAAAGTTCACTTGTGATTCGGCATGAGAATAGGTATTTGATTACGATGACTATCAGATCCCATTGGCCGCTGGAACTCATTTTGGAAGAGCAGAAGAAGTTGACCAGACAACACACTAGAAAGTGAAGGGACGACGATGTTTCGGTCCGTCCTGGACCATTGTCAAGTCAATTGTGCAATTAAGTCACAATCGACTTGAAAATGGTCCAGTATGAACCGAAACGTCGTCGTCCCTTCACTTTCTAGTGTGTTGGTCTGCTCAACATACTTCAGCCACGTTATTGTGACTAATCACCTGCAGCAAAAGAAGCTGTGGAATGAATCTCGATACAAAGAAATGCCATAATATTGATAGATGTCTGAAAACAAAATAGAGGAAGATAAGAAGGGTAGATTGGTTAGACATGCAGAGATCTCAGGTGATGGTGGTTACGCGTCAAACAAACTTGAGACAGCCAGCAATAATGTGAGATCATCAGCAAGCATCCCTCCAATTTCGCCACCTAAGACTGACTGAGTGACTACCATGCTTATTCTTGGATTGGAGTTCGCTCTCCGATGGTCCAAGCTGTTGGGCACTGTTCCTTTACTCTGTCATCATACCCCTTAAGTTCTGCCTGGTTATTTATGCTTAGACTTGAGAATGGTCCAGGACGGACCGAAACGTCGTCGTCCCTTCACCTTCTAGTGTGTGGTCTGTTCAACTTATGCTTAGAGCTTTTTCATGATATATATATACCTTATTACACACAGATCACACTAACGTGATGCATCAAATGAACAAATCCACAAGGGCCGTGACGAGGATTCACCGTTTCACTCGAATCCTCGTCACGGCCCTTGTGGATTTGTTCATATATACTTTACATTATCCTTGTAAACTCAGAACAATTTAGAGCACCCTGCTCCTTCTCCTTCCTCATCCTCCACAAGGACACAACCCTCAGTAAACCAATAATATACATGAATGCTGATGGTATGACAAACAAGTCAGGGGAACTTGAGGAGAGCATTCAGGAGCTAAGGTTGTACGTCATCGCATATACGAAAATTATTCATGTAATTTACATTAATATAAATGTAAATTACATGAATAAAACGAAATGCAGTTCCCCCCAAGGTGCTGCAAAAATTGAAGAGCAATTATATGTGGTGTTGCCGATGCAAACATTCTTGAATTTTTTTTAGGAAATTCCCATAGTTGAGGTGGTCTACCCACAAAACTTCATCAAAGCAACAATTGAAGCCAAGACCACCAGCAATTGGAGGTGGTCATTTACAACCCTTTGACAATCATCAACAGGCCCAAGGCAGCGTATGATGCGAGCAGTGGAACGTCTCATGGTACAAGAGAGGACAGGGGCAATTTCACGTAGTAGTGAAATTAACGTTCGTAATAATTGGTAATGAAGGAGTAATTGCATCCCAGTACTGACAGGGGAAAAGGTGGTAGCCAGGAGTTGGAGTTTAATCCCTGCTGAAACAGGTGTGTGTAAGAAAGCATGCACATATGCACGCACATGTCAGTCTCTCTCTCTCTCTCTCTCTGTCTCTCTGTCTCTCTGTCTTTCTCTCTCTCTCTCTCTCTCTCTCTCTCTCTCTCTCTCTCTCTCTCTCTCTCTCTCTCTCTCTCTCTCTCTCTCTCTCTCTCTCTCTCTTTCGTGCTCCAAAAATAGTACCTTTTACTGCCTCGTTTTCAACTTCAAATAAAATCAGGTAATTAACTTTTACTTGACCTGACTTGACCTCTTTCCTGAACCTAAAAATCAAAAAGAATCCTTATATAGTTTCTGGAATTACATCCAGTCCCAACCCTACTATCCCATCCCAAGATCAATCACCAAGCCTTTCCTACCATCCTCCTCATTATCCGTCCCATTCTATCCCATCCTTTTCCTTATTCGTCCCATCCTATTCCACCATCGTCCCAGTGCTACATAATCTTATCACATCTGCTTCGATGAATACAAAATATGTATTAAACACAAAAAAGAGAAGCATGTAATTTATAAAGAAACACAGGTGGACTATTAGCCTCCTCGTGAAGGTTGTGAGGCGAGGGGATCAGGCTTCATTTAGAGATAAGCCCGACCATCATATGCACCAAAAATCCAATTACCTTTTTTCCCTTTCTCATGCAAATACGAAAATAATGACTTGGCAACCAGCTCACACACACACACATGAGTCAGGCACCTTTTGTGTATTTATTTTGTTTTCTTTGGCTTTTTTTTACGTGTTATCATGAGTTCAGTTACCCTGCATGCATAGCTTCAGCTCTTGAGTCCCGCCTCTCACGTATTTAGCCGACTGGAGTATAGATTTCCGAACTTTTATGGTGTGTCTGGCGTCTGCCTTCATCACATCAATTGCTGATTTGTGTAAATTGGCAATTATCAGGAGTAAATTCTAAGCCACTATGATTATATAATACTGAAAAGGGATAGGAGGACTGAATAGAAGCTGGGATAGAAGGAAGGAGTGAAGGAACGGTGCTTTAACCACCTGTTCAATAATGATTTGAACGCCGACCTACAAGAAAGGACGCAGTGCTGTAACGATTGGATCAAGTAAATGGACTTGCTAATTTAGTCCATCTGTTTATTGATCTTACACTGAACTAAATCATTCTAATATCCGTGTGGATCATCTAATATCCGTGTGGATCATCTAATATCCGTGTGGATCATCTAATATCCGTGTGTATCATCTAATATCCGTGTGGATCATCTAATATCCGTGTGAATCATCTAATATCCGTGTGGATCATCTAATATCCGTGTGAATCATCTAATATCCGTGTGAATCATCTAATATCCGTGTGGATCATCTAATATCCGTGTGGATCATCTAATATCCGTGTGGATCATCTAATATCCGTGTGAATCATCTAATATCCGTGTGAATCATCTAATATCCGTGTGGATCATCTAATATCCGTGTGGATCATCTAATATCCGTGTGGATCATCTAATATCCGTGTGGATCATCTAATCTCCGTGTGAATCATCTAATATTCGTGTGGATCGTCTTATATCCGTGTGGATCATCTAATATCCGTGTGGATCATCTAATATCCGTGTGGATCATCTAATATTCGTGTGGATCATTCGGGTCTTTGGTTTTCATCTGTTCTTCCACCTAGTTCTACCGGGCTCAATTCCCACGATAGTAAAGAAGCGTTTGGGCAATGATAAATTGTTATGCAGGACGACGACGGGGCTGAACTAGCGTCCTGGGTCACCCACTGACCACTATATGCTTATGTTGACCAGACCACACACTAGAAATTGAAGGGACGACGACGTTTCGGTCCGTCCTGGACCATTCTCAAGTCGATTGTGAGACTTGAATCATTGACAATCGACTTGAGAATGGTCCAGGACGGACCGAAACGTCGTCGTCCCTTCAATTTCTAGTGTGTGGTCTGGTCAACATACTTCAGCCACGTTATTGTGACTCATCGCCTGCACTATATGCTTATATATATATATATATATATGCTTATAGCATATAGCTGATCTGGTAGCCAATCCAAGTTGTATATATAAATTGTCATCAACACCCGTGAAAATAAACATTACATTCACCTGGGTTCTAGGAGACTCGTTATTAAGACTACTCAATAGCTCGGTCGTTAGAGATTCGGCCTCACATGCATGGGGTCCCCGGTTCGAGTCTCCTAGAGTTGTACATGTAACCCACACACACACTCTTGTGTAGTCCTCAAATATACAATTTTAATCACAATAACGGGGTACAGTTGCGTCTGTACCCAGAACGCTAATTCAATTCTCATGTTCTATTCCCCCAAAAATATGTTCATAAATATGTTAGGTTATTGTGATTTCATTATGTATTTAGGCAATGTTTCCTTGTACCTGATGTCTCTGTTGACCTAGCAGTAAGTAGACACTCGGGAGCACCACAGTTGTAATGTTTTATGGCGATTTTTTTTACTTTGTCATTGATAGGCGTGTAACCGCGTGCAATCAACATGCAAAAAAAAAAAATCTCAAAATAAATCAACTTCCGTCTGAAAGATCGTAATAACCACATCTAGTGATGTTTAGTAGTTATGGTGGCAACAGGTCAGTCTCAAACAAACATTTACTAATTAGCAGCGGTAATTAGCAGAGTCTGGTGAGGAGGAAGCGCGTCAGGCATCCGGCTCCAAAGCCCAGTCATCCGGCTCCAGTGCCCAGCCACAAAGGCTTCTCGCTTCAAGCAACTCCGGGGAAAAGTTGGAGGCGTTTGAAGCATCCTGACGAAGGGGGCTCTTCTCATCCCTCTGGGCGGCCCTTGAGTGGGAGGCTGGAGGAAATTGGAAGTATTTGAACCATACATTCTTCCCTCCTTCGGTCAACCACTTGGGCTGGACGGTAGAACGACGGTCTCGCTTCATGCAGGTCGGCGTTCAATCCCCGACCGTCCATAAGTGATTGGGGCACCATTCCTTCCCCCCTCCCCCCGGTCCCATCCCAAATCCTTTTCCTGAACCCTTCCCAGTGCTATAGAGTCCTAATTGGCTTGGTGCTTACTCCTGATAGTTCCCTTCCTTCGTCCCCTTGTCCCCTTCTTCGTCCCCTCTTTCGACCTCTTCTTCATGGGATTCGAAGGAGTGTAAAGGACGTCTGGTCTATGATATTTGATATATCTCTGTCACCACAGAGAGAAGCTTGTCTCATATGAACTTCTTATCTCTCCGACTTGGAAGGGGAGAGAGAAGCTATGTATAGGCTTCACAGGTACTATCCAGGCTAGCTAGTTCCAGGAAGCTAGCCTTTTACGACGCTGTCAATGCTAGCAATATAGTCGAGGGGCGGTAGCCTTTTTTTGGGGGGATACTATTCGGGCTAGTTAGTTTACGAAGCTGTAGGTTATCGTGCTTTGCTCTCCGTTATGCTATCGTCTCTAGACATGTTGGTGTGAGCGGCTCGTTATAACAGGTCTTTGGATCTTCCGGACATGTCAAGCGTGTCCTGCCTCCATCCGGACATGTCAAGCGTGTCCTGCCACCATCCGGACATGTCAAGCGTGTCCTGCCTCCATCCGGACATATCAAGCGTGTCCTGCCACCATCCGGACATGTCAAGCGTGTCCTGCCTCCATCTGGACATGTCAAGCGTGTCCTGCCTCCATCTGGACATGTCAATGGTGTCCTGCCACCATCTGGACATGTCAAGCGTGTCCTGCCACCATCCGGACATGTCAAGCGTGTCCTGCCACCACCCGGACATGTCAAGCGTGTCCTGCCACCATCTGGACATGTCAAGCGTGTCCTGCCACCATCTGGACATGTCAAGCGTGTCCTGCCTCCATCCGGACATGTCAAGCGTGTCCTGACACCATCCGGACATGTCAAGCGTGTCCTGACACCACCCGGACATGTCAAGCGTGTCCTGCCTCCATCCGGACATGTCAAGCGTGTCCTGACACCATCCGGACATGTCAAGCGTGTCCTGACACCATCCGGACATGTCAAGCGTGCCCTGCCACCACCCGGACATGTCAAGCGTGTCCTGACACCACCCGGACATGTCAAGCGTGTCCTGCCTCCATCTGGACATGCCAGGCGAACCCGGGCGGACGAAACTCAAGAAGAACTTGGAGCGAAAAACCTTACAAGACTCGCTCCCTGTGGGAGGTAACGAGGCGACCTGAGGAGAAGACCAGAGAGTTGTCGAAGAGGAAGGCGCAGAGGGAGAAGAGAATGAGAGGGAAAGTGAGAGGTGGGGACTGGAATGAGGGAGAGTGGGAATGAGAGAAAGGGGCGGAGAAGGAAACAAAAGAGGGAGGGAAAGGTAGTGAGAGGGGATGGAGAAGGAGAGTGAACAAGAGAAGGAAAGAACAAAGGACAAGATGCTGGGATATGAAGTGATGAGTCAAAGTGAAGAGCCACTCGGATCATCGTGGATTTAAAGAATCATTCTATTTAAACTGTTAAGCTCCTCTTAAATCCGGATTTTTCTTTGCTTTGTGCTTTATTTTCAAGCACTTGATTGTTGCCGCCGGAGGCCGCTAGTTTATTATGCACCCGCTCCTCTTAAAGTATTCTTGTTTATTTTGCTAGTAACGAGTGTGTGTGTGTGTGTGTGTGTGTGTGTGTGTGTGTGTGGATATTGGACGCTGAGTGGACAGCTCTCTGTATGCGTAGATCTAGGGACCCGGGATCGATCCCGGGCCATGGCGAAAACAAATGGGCAAAGTTTCTTTCATCCCTGATGCCCCTGTTACCTAGCAGTAAATATGTACCTGGGAGTTCAGACAGCTGCTACGAGCTGCTTCCTGTGTGTGTGTGTGTGTGTGTGTTGTGTGTGTGTGTGTGTGTGTGTGTGTGTGTGTGTGTGTGTTGTATGTGTGTGTGTGTGTTGTATGTGTGTGTGTGTGTGTGTGTGTGTGTGTGTGTGTGTGTGTGTGTGTGTGTGTGTGTGTGTGTGTGTGTGTGTGTGGAAAAAAATGGTAGTAACAGTTGATTGACAATTGAGAAGCGGGCCGAAAGAGCAGAGCTCAACCCCCGCAAGCACAACTAGCTGAATACAACTAGGTGAATACACAGGTCTAATAATTGAGGAGGTTCTTCTCCGCAGAGGCCTGGCTCCCAGGGGCCTCACACTTTAATTAAATGACATCACGCTGGCTATCTCTAGGTGGCAGAGATGTGTGTGTGCTGCTTCGGGGGAGAGATGGACTGGAAGAGCAGGGAGAGAAACAAGAAATGGGGAGAGAGGGGTCGAGGGACTGGGGATACTGGGTGGGAAGGAATAAGGAGAAAGGGACAGGATGTCTTTTTGACAAAGCTACCTCTTAACACAATGGGACCCTTCATATAATCTAGGGTAGCTATCCCAAGGACCTTGGGAGGTTATGGCATCTGAAGAAAATGAGGGGAAAGTGGAGGAACTATGGACGCAAAGGAAGAGAGGGGTTATCTTCTTGAGATGATTTCGGGGCTTAGCGTCCCCGCGGCCCGGTCCTCGACCAGGCCTCCTTTTGGTTACACACCCCCAGGAAGCAGCCCGTAGCAGCTGTGTAACTCTCAGGTACCTATTTACTGCTAGGTAAACAGGGGGGCATCAGGGTGAAAGAAGCTCTGCCCATTTGTTTCCGCCTCCACCGAGGATCGAACCCGGAACCTTGGGACTACGAATCACAAGCGTTATCCACTCAGCCGTCAGGCATCTAGAGTAGGCGAGGTAGGGAAATAGAGAGGGGAAAGGAGAGGTTGAGAGAGAGAGATAGAGAAGAGAGAGGAAAGAAGAGGAGTGAAGAGGGAGGTAGAGGAGGTAGAAAAGACTTTAATCCTTCATATGCAACAATTATTAATATTCTGTGAGATAAAATAAACTGAAAACGTCGGTTCAGACAGACATCAGAATAAAAAAAAAACATAGTTTAAAGCAAATAAACAGAAAACACACGCAGGCCGTGTGTTTGACACACTCACACACACACACACACACACACACACACACACACACACACACACACTCACACACACACACACACACACACACACACACACACACACACACAGACACACACAGACGGACCAGACTAAACACACCTCACTCTGCGAGTCACGGAAATTCTTATTTAAATAGGCGTTGAATAAACGAGTTAGCAGCCACGAGAGCCACAAGTAATGTGGTAAAACAACAGAGTGAACAACCCAGGGACAGGAGCTGGAGACAGACCCCTTTCTGCCTGTCTGGGGAATGGGGACCAATGACAGGTCTCCTTCCTCTTACCTCCGCCAATCAGGACGAGTGATTAGCGTGAACTCAGCGTGGTTTGACACCTCTGATTGCGCGCATGTTTCAGGATGCGTGGTCAACCCATGCTCAGTATTAACATGGGAGAGTGACACGCTTATCAGCGGAGTGTGTCACGCTTTAATATCATGGGAGTGTTTCATTTACTGTGGGAGTGTGTCACCCCTTATCATGTGTCATGGTTCAGTATCGTGGGAGAGTGGCACGTTAATTACCATGGGAGAATGCCATACTTATTATGGTAGTGTCACGCTTAAGCGCCAGTGGAAGATTGTCACGCTTAAGTGTCAATGGGAGAGTCACGTTAAGAATCGTGGAAGAGTGTCATGCTTATGATGTAAGTGTTATGCTTCACTATCATGATAGTGTCACACTTAATCACAAGAGAGAAGGGTCACACTACGACAACAGGTGATGCTGCACATCTCATCTGATTCAAGATGCTGATCCCTGCCTTTGATAACAATTGGAACATTATTGTAATTGAAATGCAAGGAAAACAAAGACACCAATCAGAAAACAGCATCGTTATGAGAGATGAAAAAATTAAAGGGATATGAGAGGAAATGTTGACAGTGAGAAAGAGAGAAGAAGCAGGAGAGAGAGCAAGATAAAGAGGACGAGTGAGATGAGTGCAAGAGAGAAAGAGAGAGAGACAAAGAACATCGATAATTATCGGTAAGAGGGGAGGAAAGTTCCCTCTGTATAAAAAAAAAGAGGTACAAGAGAAGAACAACAGAGAGATGGGAGGTTGCTTATGAACAGAGAATACAAGTGAGAAACAAAGGGGCACTGTAGAAGTGTGGACAGAAACTGGACGAGCCAGGTTAGACTGTGTGTGTGTGTGTGTGTGTGTGTGTGTGTGTGTGGTGTGTGTGTGTGGTGTGTGTGTGTGTGTGTCTGTGTGTGTGTGTGTGTGTGTGTTCTACAGTTCCTAGCTTTGAACAATGCTGCTTTGTCTACTTTGTCAATTTCCCTTATAATCTTTGATGTTGTTATCATGTCCCCCCTATCTCTCCTTTCATCCAATGTGGTAATGTCCATTTCTCTCGTTTTTTTTCATAGATCAATGCCATCAGCTCACGAACGAGTCTCGCTGCATATCTTCTGACTTTTTCTAATTTCTCCTTGTTCTTTTTCAGGTAAGGGTTCAATGCTGGGGCTGCATATTCCAGAGTGGGTCTCAGCTTTGCTGTATATAGGGCCCGGAAAGCTCCTTTGTCCAAGTTTCTGAAGGATACACAGATGTTGGGAAGTATGCCATACGCAGCGGTGTGTGTGTGTGTGTGTGTGTGTGTGTGTGTGTGTGTGTGTGTGTGTGTGTGTGTGTACTCACCTAGTTGTGCTTACGGGGGTTGAGCTTTAGCTCTTTGGTCCCGCCTCTTAACCGTCAATCAACAGGTGTGTGTGTGTTTGTGTGTGTGATTAATTTATTCCATACCCATGCTTCAGTTCGGGAGCATTTCCTAACATTTCTATGCCTCATTTGTCAAGCACATATTCGCGTTTCCTTGTTCTGCAGCTATATGGGGAGACTATTATGATTTCATGTCTCTATCATCTCTTTTTCTAGTGTCATAAGGTGCAGTTCTCTCAGCCAGGCTTAGTATCCCACCCTACGTTGCTTAGTGGGAAGTTAATAGGAGCATCGTTGCAAACTTCAGCTCCTTTGCAAGATTTTTTGTGGGCTTATTGAGTGGGAGCTTATGATTTGGTGTTGAGGTTAAGACCTATATTGATCCCCGGAGGCTTATTTGGGCCAACACAATAGCTTACTGACCAACTAGCACGTAGACTGAACATAGTTTTAGGTTGAAGTAGAGCTCTACATACACGCTCTCAGTGTATGTAGAGCGAGAAGTTGGTATACACCTCTCTGTGTATACATCTATACTGGCTTTAGGGAGGGTGGGAGTGGGGGAATTCATTCCTCGGCTGTATATTCATACCCGACCTATGAAGATATTCATAAATTTTATCGTTCTGTGTAGCTAAAAACGATATTTACTTGAATATACATTCAAAATAATGTATTTAATAAGTTTTTTGTTAGTTAGGGGTATGATAGTTTAGGTGTTTTCGTTCTGTTGGGCAGTTATGTGCCTTTTCGTGTGTGGGTGAGCGATAAGAATGGCGGAAGAGAGCGAAGCTCTGCGAGAAAAAATCAAATACAGTTTTGATTCATATGTATATTCCATACATAAAGGTGGAATTTGACGGCGGAGTTAACGACCATTGTGTCTAGGGACGGGCTGCTCACAAAGGTCTAGTATAGGGACGTGAATAATAGGAATTGGGTGGTTATAAATAGGAACTGCCTCGAAATGGGCAAATAGACCTTTTGCAGTTACCTTTATTCTTATGTTCTTAATAATCCATTACTCATGAATACTGTCATGATATTCTTCACTCATGTATGACGTGAGTGAACATCACTTCACTTCACTCTGTCGATCTTGAGGTTACCTTGAGGTGCTTCCGGGGCTTAGTGTCCCCGCGGCCCGGTCGTCGACCAGGCTTCATGGTTGCTGGACTGGTCAACCAGGTTGTTGGACGCGGCTGCTCGTAGCCTAACGTATGAATTACAGGCCTGGTTGATCAGGTATCCTTTGGAGGTGTTTATCCAGTTCTCTCTCTTGAACACTGCGAGGGATCGGCCAGTTATGTCCCTTATGTGTAGTGGAAGCGTGTTGAACAATCTCGGGGCCTCTGATGTTGATAGTTCTCTCTTGAACACTGTGAGGGATCGGCCAGTTATGTCCCTTATGTGTAGTGGAAGCGTGTTGAACAGTCTCGGGGCCTCTGATGTTGATAGTTCTCTCTTGAACACTGTGAGTGGTCTGCCAGTTATGCTCCTTATGTGTAGTGGAAGCGTGTTGAACAGTCTCGGGCCTCTGATGTTGAACAGACGACTATAAACCTTTGATGTATGAACAGAGACTTTAAATACAAACATGGCTATATCATGTTTGTATTTTATATACTGCTGTTATATGGCTACTGTTTATATTTATTTTATAACGAGGTGAATCCCTTTTCATTATATGCTAGCGGGCTTGTCTCCCCGCCTCATCACACTGGTTTATCACTTTGCACTTACTGGTGTTATATTCTCGTAACCATTTCTCGGACCAAACCCGAAGCTTGTCTGGGTCTTCGTCTGCTCCATTCTTTTCTTTAGTTTTGCGTCGTCCGCAAACGATAAACGTGTAGGGTTCTGGCAGAGATTAGAAAAGGTATATAGGTTTTGGTTCAGTTCAAGGGAGGGAGTGGGGAGGTACTTCACTTGTTCTTCTCTGCCAATTTAATTTTAATTCTTCACTGTATCTCTGATTTTTCTTCTGCTAACTACTTTCACTCGGTGATTTGCTTTCGGGTTATTTTTTTCTCTTCTATCTATCCTTTCCTTTCCTTTCTCCCCCACCTCCTCTTCATTTCGTAATTTTTCCTTCCTTCCTTGTCTTTAACTCCCCATCCCTTTTAATTTGTCTCACCCTCATAACTTCCCTTCCACCCCTTTCTTTCCTATTGTTGTTTTCCATCATCCCACTAGTGGGAAATGGGACTACCCATTCCACCTCCCCCTTCCCCCGTTCCACCCAACCCATTACATAAATCGAACGTTCAGCACTGATGCCAGTGATTATGCTCAGCACATTGGGCTAATTCCTGATAATTACTGAGCTGTTAAGTAAACATAAAGCCCGTTGTGCTTGGATTAACTGCCTTTTGGGAATCATCAGAGAGAGTGAGAGAGCGACTATTTCAGCGCTCTTTAAGGCTCTAAAGAGCATCAGGGGTGTAGGAGGAAGCGTTGATCTTCTCGGTGAACAAACTCCTTCCCTCGATGAACCTCCCCCCTTCGGTAAACGAGTGAAAGCCCAAAGGTTGTCGTTATTCTTCAAGCACAGTTTGTGTCGAAATGTATATATGACTAATATGTTGCTCACCTAACATATTCATGTTATAGTGGCACCCCAAGGAAGGCGAATAGTGCCAGTTGGGCAGGAAATGGGTGCCTATGGAGTCCTTCCTTTAAAGGCTGGGTGTTGATGGCTCTTCGTCTTCATCAGAGCAAGAAAGAGTGTCCTCTCTTTCTTGCTCTGATAAAGGCGAATTTAGCCGAAAACGTGTTCAGCATTCTCTACTTTTTCAGATGTGTTTTTTCTGCAATATTTGGATTAGTGTTTTTGATCTTTTTTGATCAGTGTTTTATATATATATATATATATATATATATATATATATATATATATATATATATATATATATATATATATATGAATGCGTCTTAATCGGCTTTTGTCTCTATCTCTAGCGGAGATCTGTCGCCTCCTTTGAACAGTTTACGGATTAATTAACATCAAGACTAATGAGCTCGGTTAACTCCGATTTATCATGTGGGTTAAGTGCTCGCTGAACCGGCTAATGAGAGCCGGAACACACACACACACACACGACTATCTGCTTGCTAAGCCATTTCTTCTCGCTAGCTCCTCAAGGGATGAAAGTTGACTGACATGTCAACTTAAGATCTCTAATGTTGCTGATGTCGCCATTTGCCTAACTCTGTGGGGGAAAGGGGGCGTAGGGAATTGGATTTGGGTAGGCTGTGTAGGGTAAACCAGGAATGAGTTACTAAAGGGAGGCAAAGGGAAGGAAGGAAGGGAGATGGGGAGGGAAGGGGTTGCGTTTGTAATAGGCTATGAAAGAGAAAATGTTGTAGAAGAGGAAAGAAGAATAGGTTTGCGAGAGAGAGAGAGGCGAAGGCGATGCTGGGGAGAGGAGGAATGTCAATGATTGACGACCTTGAAGCCGAAGGGTTACGGTGGGAGTTACTTGCACCGGAAATGATCTCGTCTGGTTGGAACACCTTCAGTGGAGGCTTTAAAGAGTGGGAAGAAACATACCGCCAGCCCGGACACACACTAACTGACGGACACACACACACACACACACACACACACACACACACACACACACACACACACACACACACACACACACACACACGCACACACACGCACACACACACACACACACACACACACACACACACACACACACACACACACACACACATGCGCTCGTCCCGGAACTGAGAGGAATGAGCTACGAAGAAAGGCTAAAGGAGCTGAATCTCACGTCCCTCGAAAACAGAAGAGTAAGGGGAGACATGATAACCACCTACAAAATTCTCAGTGGAATTGACAGGGTGGACAAAGACAAACGCTTCAGCACGGGTGGGACACGAACAAGGGGACACAGGTGGAAACTTAGTACCCAGATGAGCCACAGAGACGTTAGAAAGAATTTTTTTCAGTGTCAGAGTAGTTAATAAATGGAATGCTCTAGGAAGTGATGTGGTGGAGGCTGACTCCATACACAGTTTCAAATGTAGATATGATAGAGCCCAATAGGCTCATGAACCTGTACACCAGTTGATTGACAGTTGAGAGGCGGGACCAAAGAAGCAGAGCTCAACCCCCGCAAGCACAAAGAGTGAGAAAACACACACACACACACACACACACACACACACACACACACACACACACACACACACACACACACACACACACACACACACACAGGAATCTGTACACCAGTTGATTGACGGTTTGAGAGGCGGGACCAAAGAGCCAGAGCTCAACCCCCGCAAACACAACTAGGTGAGTACACACACAAGGACCCCCCCCCCCCCCCCCCACCATCCACACGACATAAAACAATTGGTACAGGTCCACCACCTCCAGAAAAGGCCCGCGGATAACCCCATATACTAACGTCAAAATGTTGGCGGAATGCTTGGCATATCAGAGAAAAATACCTCCCAGGTATTTTTATCCAGGTGAACACTCTGGATAAAACAATTAAAAACAATATTGTAAGACAATATCTGGCAGCCACAAACGACCGAAAAGTGGAAGGAACTTGATATGGGGGAAAAGAGTGAAAATAGGAAATAAAAACAGTAAAAATTGGATTGTATAGAAGGCAACAAAATCATAGCTCAGGATTTTTAATTTCAGTAAACATTTCTGTGTGTGTGTGTGTGTGTGTGTGTGTGTGTGAGTGTGTGTGTGTGTGAGTGTGTGTGTGTGTGTGTGTGTGTGTGTGTGTGTGTGTGTGTGTGTGTGTGTGTGTGTGAGTGTGTGTGTGTGTGTGTGTGTGTGTGAGAGAGAGAGAGAGGTCGCACCCACTTGTGCGGTTTGTACTCGTCTAACTGTTTTTACCTAATTGTTTCTTTTTAGCTCATTATTCCCCGCCTTTCATCCTTCAATCACCTGTTGTCCATGTCTCTAAACGTTGTAGGCTCTTCAATATTCTACATTCTACATTTAAGGGGTCCCAGTAGTATAGTCGGTTTCGTTCTCGACACACAATCGAGAGTTCCGGGTTCGAATCACGGGCGATACAGAAATAGTTGGGCACATTTCCTGTCACCTAATGCCTCTGTTCACCTAGCAGTGAGTAGGTATTCAGGAGTTAGTCAGCTTGTTGTGGAGTGTCATCCCGGGCGGGGTCAGTAATTCGACCTTGAGGGGAGACCTCGATATAAGCCTTATGTGTATGAATACACTCTGGCTTCCTGTCTCCAGACACAAGGAAAATGTATATATACACCTGTGCATGTCATATGCCTCCACCCTATGACATTGAAACATATTTGTTGACTAACAAAACTATTTGTGACTGGCATATTTTGGTTTCTCATTTTTCGCCTTTATGCCTATATATATGTGCCCTGAATAATGTGTTCTTTTGGGAACTGTCAAATCATCTGATTCAGACGATCAGTCCCAGTAACATGGCTGAACATGGCACGCCCAACCCACCCATCTGAACGATTGAGGAAGTGACGATGTTTCGCTCCAAGAGGTTTGATATGGGTTCAGGACGGACAGAAACGTGGTTACTTGAAAATGTTCCATGATGGACCGAAACGTCGTCAGTTCCTGTATATTCAGATGTGTGTGGTTGGGGTTCTGATTCCTCTGATAATTTTGTATGAAGTACACAAAGAGGTGTAACCCAATTGTCAGTGTATATACACTGAGAGTTAACATTAGTTCTGGACTATGATCAGGACTAAAATGAACTTACTGGTTAGTCATTAAGGTATTGTGGTGGCCTTGATAACCCTCCAGAGGTTGATAAACCAGCACTCTACTATCCATCTTGTGTTTAACTCGCAAAGTAATGCAATTAAATATCTTATTATATAAAAGTAAATATGGCAGGAAACTCACTATTAAATAAAAGTAAAAATGGCAGGAAACTCACTATTAAATAAAAGTAAATATGGCAGGAAACTCACTATTAAATACAAGAAAACGCAAGACAATTGTGAGGAGAAAGAGCTGAACCAGTCAGGACTGGTTCAGTCCTGGAGTGTACAGGACTTGGGAAGGGATATGAGGATAAGGAGGATCGAGCGAAGGAAAGGTTCCCAAACACTTCAACCATCGGGGAATCGAACACCGACCTTGCAAGAAGCGAAACCATCGCTTTACCGACGAGTCTAAGCGTAGGTAAATTTCTAAGAACTCAGACGATCTTTGTTAATGGCCCGCCATACGATATTCACCTCTTATACATAACCTCAATTCCAAATAGAATCAACAACTGATCCAATCCACAAGGGCCCTGACGAGGATTCGAACCTACGTCCGAGAGCATCCCAGACGCTGCCTTAATCGACTGAGCTACGACAAGATATAAGAATTGCAACCAGAAATTCTACTGAATTTACTTGGATCCTGCAGCCTCTCCGAGACACAAACCAGGAGAGGCTGCAGGTTCATCACGCTATTGTGATTTCTGTGTGTATAGAATCAACAACTAACTGGACCTAGAACATCTAGACAAACCAACAATCAATTCCCAACAAGCAGTTAAATGTAATAACAATAACCGGCTCTCACTACTCCCCAACAGAATTCAGTGTCCCATTCGGGCAACATTTATTTGCAACTTTCTGCCCAACTCGGCTTGCTAACAAATTTTGTGCCGGGTTCTGTGCTCTTGGTAAGAGACTAACAATAATACCTTTTGTGGATATCAACGTCATATCAGAGGCTTATCAGCACAAACAGCTTGGTAAATCCTTTCTTTATAACCTTTTGTTGGTCAAAACATGGTACCATGAGAGTTATTATGTCTTCCATGACTAGCTTTTATTATCATTTTTTAGTTGAATTTCTTTAGTCATTCCTTGTAATTCATGCCTTTCGTTTTTAGTTCAGTGACATGCATGTTTGTGGATGGTCTTCAACTTCATTTTCTGTTCAACGGGACAATGACCCCATGCTGATGCTGCATATTCTAGAAATGGTCTGATGTATGTGGTAAACAACGTCCAGAAACATTGCATACGCAGATGATAACCACTTCATGTGGGACTCGGTAGGCAGGTTTGACATATCATCCCAAGGGTATTTATCTCTGTTTCCCAGGAAGGTTTTCAATCCTGTTAAATAATTTGTGTCTGGGTTGTGTTGGTATGATCAAGCCTTGCACTTGTAGAGTTGAACTCTTGTAGCCACTTATCGGCTCATTGCCCTTTCAATTTGCAAAGTGCATTGATGTTTCCCTTTGAGAGTTTCTAAGTAGTGTTTTCTTAAACTTTGATTTAAAGTATTTCGGGAAACTTTTAAAGCTGTTTTCCTTAGAATACCCAAAATACCGAGCTGGAAGTTGCCGTACCTTCCTGGAAGACTACCGTAAGCAAGGCACCACTGGCAGGTAAACACTTGAGACATCTTCCCAGTATGTGCTCCCAACTTACTTTCCAGTGTGGTACTCCTTGTTGTGTTCGAGGTAACTGTGTCCACCCGTTCTGACTCTCCTGGGACTGCGTTGTCTGATGGGCTGTAAGATGGTCGTGGGTGGTGCCAAGCGTCTGATTGTCCCGGAGATGGCATTGGCTGATGGTCTTAATGGCGCCTGAGATTGGTGCGAATCGCCATAAACTGACCAGATTTCTCAGGTTTCAGAAATACCAACTGAGAAGTGCGTTTAGCTGGGAAAATGCATCCTCCCAAAGAGTAAATCTGTTCAGTGTCATTAAAAGCGCATTTATTTCCGGCTGAAACTATAAATAAGTCTTGTGTGTATCGTTAGCTGTAAGTGGTGGTGGTCCCAATAAACACGCGTTGTTACCCCAGTGGACACAATATCCACGAGTAACGACCACTGGAGCGTTGGTAAAACGATTAAATAACGAGCGTTTGTTGGTCCGATCATTCGCCTAGTGCCAACTAATACCTTCAAGTATGTGTAGGGTTTGTGGGCCGACAAACGCTGGCTTTTTGTCACCTTCTTACTTTTTTTTGTTTTATTTTTTTTTTGTTTGTTTAAATTAGGGTTGTTTGATATGCAGAGTTGAAGGCTGGCGTGGCTCTCCCTCACTCCGTCTGCTGCGTAGTTGTGGTTGAGCTCACTTTCTTGTAGTTGAGCTCACTTTCTTGTAGTTGAGCTCACTTTCTTGTAGTTATAAGAATTGCGCTACAGCTACTTTGCATGAGTGTGGTTGCAAGTCGAACAACAGCTGAGCTGAGCCACACCCAAAGGTATACACCGGTGTATGTATACTGAGAGGTGTACCCTCCCCACTTCTCGTCTCGGTGTATATACACTGTGAGTTAACTTTTGTCATGGGGGTATGTTCAGGACGAGAGTATACTTACTGCTTGGTCATTAAGCTCTTATGGTGGCCTTAATAATCCTTCAGAGGCTGATAGGCCTTAATGTCAACAACAAACCAAGCTCCTCTTTTGTTTCCACAGGTAAATTTTTGTTCTGTAGATCCTGATTGTATTTGAATAATACTGTTGAATGTTGTGTATGTCTTTGCTACCTCCACTTTTAGCTCACTCATCTTCCTCATCACTCTTTAACTCATTATACTCATGTCTTATCTTAGTCAGTAATTTTATACCTATCGTTTTGTCCAAACTTATGTTAAACACATAGTTTTTGTCATAGTTTAGCTTAGTGTTTTTGGGCATTATACACTATTGATACGGTAATTATAGTGTTCGGTGCAGTGTTATTGGTCCCTATAATATGCTTACACAATCATCATATTATTCCAATCCCTAGCTATCATAATTTCCAGACTGGGCTCCTAAAGCTGAACTTCAGACTTGGTCTCCAGACCTGGCCTCCAGACCTGGCCTCCAGACCTCATCTCCAAACTTACCCTTCAGATCTGGCCTCCAAACCTCCAAGAAAGCAGCAATTTGGAAGTGCCAGACTTTTGGAAAGGGTGTCGGGAGCCAGCAATAGAAAAACCCTGTCCCCCAAAAATGCTGGATTTATAGCGAAAAACTTTAAGAAGTTGTTAAGACCTTCAGAAGAGGACCCAGGGAGCAATTGAGAACTTTGTGGAATCTGGAATACTTGGATTAAAATAAACTTGAATGAGAAATCACTCGAAATGAAATAATTGAATGCATATAATATTCATAGAAGGTTTTGTTTTCTGTCTATGTATTAGAATTATTGGTTGAGAGACATATTGGCTCCAGCCATACTGTGCTGTCGGTACCCTATTGGGCATCCTTCTTTGTGGGTATTGCGTAGATGTTTGGTCATCCCTTTTTGAGGCTATTGTGTAGATGTTTGAGGATCCCTCCTTGTGGCTATTGTGTAGATTTTTGGCCATCCATATTTGTAGCTAATGGGTATAATCTACGCAATAGCTTACGAGTCACTGTAGAATTTTATGCATCCTTCTCCTTGTAGATATTGTGCAAATGCTTGAGAATCCCTTCTTGCTATTTTCCAAATAGCTGAGGACTCCTGGATATGAAATCTTCAAGTATTTGTTCATGAAATGTTAATGCAACTAATTGCAATATAAAATTATTCAGTGTCCAGATAAAGCCCAATTCTGTGTGAAATTAAAATTTTCCGTTCCTGAAAATGACCCACGAAAACTTTCATTCAGATGTAGAACACAATATTCACGAATCTGTAATATTTGGCATGTCAGACAACCTTACAAGATAACACACTATGATAGCGCGGACAATCACTGTCAATGTGTATATACACAATCGTCGAGTGATTGTCCAT
>NC_091185.1:15966425-16016159 GCF_040958095.1 Procambarus clarkii
AATAACGCTATTTCTCTTCTGAAACCACTGCTTATGTTCTTAACAAGTGCTGATTTTGACATTGTTGTCTAATTGTTTTGCCATTGTTTTAACTTTGTTTTGACATTGTTATCACATTTGTTGCCATTGTTTTGATATCTTTTTTACACTTATTAATTCCGTTGACATCTTTTTTTGTCATTATTTTATCATCTTTTTTTCGCATTTCCTCCACGAGACGCTAGAGACAAAATTTTTAATCTTCCTATAGATTTATTTTGGGTTTTGCGTATTTGTTTTTAATAGGATTTCATAGGATTACTGTAAACATTGTGTTGATTCGTGATTTTTGTTTTTGTTTAGAACTGTGTCTAGTTCTGTGTGTTTTGGTTTTTTAACAAATCTGATTTGGTTAATACAGTCAGCTGAGCGATGATTAATGGATAGCTGAGCGATTTTTAGCGGTGAGCGGAGGGATTATTTTAATAGTCAATTGAGTAATTGTTTTAACAGTCAGTTGTGTGATTGGTTAACGGTCAGTTGAGTGATTGGTTAACGGTCAGTTGAGTGATCGCTTTAGCGGTCAGTTGAGTGATTGTGTTACAATCAGTTGAGTGATTGTGTTACAATCAGTTGAACGACTGTTGATGGTTACCTGAGGGATTGTTAATGGCCGGCTGAATGAGTGTTAACAGTTATGCATTAACAAGCACCTGTGAGTCCAGATACATTAGCGCAAACAGAATAGTTAATGCATTAACAGATGTCCGTTGTATTAACAGGTCTCCCAAGAGTCAGGTACCACGATCAAACATAATGATATTTGCTAGCCGCGCGGCCTAGGCTCAAATCTGGCAAGGCCGGATCGATAGCATGATCCTTTAACCCGATCACAGTTGCCGGATGGGGATCTGTTCAGCTGGGTGGATGCAGCCGAAGGTCAAGGTCACTTGACCATTATCAAGGGATTTGTTATATATTCACCTAATAGGTAATTTACCTATTCAGGAACCCCAAAAGGAAGTGACGTCTGGCTCTTTAAGCCCCCCCCCCCCTCCCCTTTCTAGATTTGTTGTTGTCGATGCATCATGATTGAGCTATTCTGACGTATGTTGATATACAGCACTAATATTTAACATTCTGTTCATCAGATATTAAATAAATGTCAACAAAATACGCATATGAGAGCCAGTGTTATAACTGGTAGAAATAAATTATGCAATTTCACACGAAACTCCAATATTTATATTACATAATTGTGAGAAGGAGGGGGAGAGGGAGGGGGGAGGATGCAGTGTGATAAAGAAAACGGGATGCAAAATACAAATTGTTTGTAAACATTTTTGGCTGAAATACTTGACTTAGCACGTGGTCTACACTTGGTGTAAACAATTGAATCAGCTGTTACACTTAGATACACTGTAAACAGCTGCTTCCACACCTGTTATACTTATAAACAGACACTTAATTCTTTTTGGATAAAGTTATTTTCATTATACGTAAGTTTGAAGTTCAACAGAATCTCAGTATCTTTTTTTTTCAATTTTATCCATATCTCTGATGGATTCTGACCTTTGTTGACCTTTGATCTTTCCTCTATTGAACCCTGATGTTACCTTTGTTGACCGTTGATGTTACCTCTGTTGATCCCTGATCTTACCACCATCACAATAACCACCACCATCAACACCACCATCAACACCACCATCACCCCCCAATAACCACCACAACACAATCTCACCAAAATCTCCACCACTACTACTACAACCATGAGCACATTGACCGTCACCACCACCACCATCACCACCTGAACTGCCATCAGCACCACAACCTCAACAACCACGCCACAACCACCACTACCATTACTGTTAAAGAGGGTGGGTGGTTCTCAGCTAACTGGCAGCGTTTGAAGACTCCTGACTGCAAGATTGCAAGAATGAATGAGTAAAATTGATCAATCCCTAATAATCCATACATTGTCAAATGTCTGTGGTCAGCTCTAGTTACGATGAGTTGAATTGTCGAATAACAGCCATTATAAGATAATTGCTTGATTAATTAGGACAAAGAAACCAGAGTCATGATTATATGAGTAGAGCAGGCAGCCATCTTGGTCGTTGTTTTCTGTACAAAGTAAAGTTAAGTAATAATTGTAATTACGAAGCAATAAGATGCTTATCTTAACATACTAAGAAGGTTAGGTAAGGTCGGTGTTTTCTATGAAGCTTTTCAATGTAAACTAAAATATTCATAATAAATTAGTATGTCACATATGCACGTATTTAATAAGTCAATATTGACTGTAAGAAAGTGCGAGAACGGGTTGCAGGTTTCTTAGCCGTTTTGGCCACCACCGTTGACGATAGAGGTGTCAATCTTATCTCGTGACCACCAATCAGAATGAAGCCGGCGGAAAATGCTTCAACTGGATTGGCTGATTTGAAGCCTTTGTCTAGAGGGCGCATTGTGGGCGATCCAGCTTGTATAACAGGCATTCTAACTGGTGTGTTGAGGAGGTGTGTGTGTTTCAAGTGTCCTGTGGCAAAGGAGCTGAAGGCACTTCACGCAGGAGCCAAGTAGCGTCAAGTAACACCCACCTACTCGCTTTAATTAGACCTAATCGGTGAATCATTCCTGTGTTTATTGGCTGAAGTGAGGGCAGTTAAGTGGCTAGTTAGACAGGCTGT
The DNA here is from genome assembly GCF_040958095.1 of Procambarus clarkii. NCBI lineage: Eukaryota > Metazoa > Arthropoda > Malacostraca > Decapoda > Cambaridae > Procambarus > Procambarus clarkii. The sequence goes on from NC_091185.1 coordinate 15,969,092, forward strand.
AAAGTGCCTCAGAGGAAGAATTGGACGTCGTGATCACGTGGATCAACAAACATTGACACGTTTTTGTTGTGACAGGAGTTGATTTTACGTCATAACCGACCGCAAGACAAACTACAGGAGCCAGATTCACAAAGCAGTTACGCAAGCACTTGCGAACCTGGGACCAGATTCACGAATCAGTTACGCAAGCACTTACGAACCTGTGCATCTTTTCTCAATCTCTGGCGGCTTTGTTTATATTTATTAAACAGTTAATGAGCTCCGAAGCACCAGGAGGCTGTTTATAACAATAACAAGAGTTGATTAGCAAGTTTTCATGCTTGTAAACTGTTTAATAAATGTAACCAAAGCCGTTAAAGATTGAGGAAAGATGTACACGTTCGTAAGTACTTGCGTAACTGCTTCGTGAATCTGACTGCAGGTATCCGCAGTGTCACGAATTTCGCTGTAACATTATGTGTGTATTACTCGCTGTAGTCCATTATGAACCACCATCTTCTGATTCAGCATCACCACCTCTACACTTCTCGTCAGTAGACCAGCACGTGACCGCGTGGGGTATGAGGATACCCCTCATAAGGTATGGATACCCCTCATAAGGTATGAGGATACCCCTCATAAGGTATGAGGATAACCTCACAGGTCAACCACACCAGCGGTGACTGCAGGAGAGGGGGAAAGGTAGAGAATTATCAGGGGAAAAAGCACAAAGCCATTACGACGATATAACACTGGGAAGGGGTCAGGATAAGGATTTGGGATGGGACGGGGGGAAAGGAATGGATGACTGGTTGTGAATGAAGTGTGAATGCGAAATTAGTACAGTGCTGTATTTTAAAAGAGAAGGAGGCTTCGTGAAGCCTCCTCCTATAAGATATATAGCTACTATTTACTGATATACCAATATGACATCACCCTGATATAAACTATAGGTGGTGTAGACCTAAACGTTCTCCTTGCCCAAGAACTGCTCGGAAGAACATGTTCTTCTTGCCCAAAAGCGTCTCTGGAGAACACATAACCAGTAAGATCAATAACTTTGCAATACTTGTCTAAGGAGGTCATCGTCAAGTGAGGCTCCTACCTCCACAAGCTGGTCTTAGTGTACCGTTGCTCAGGCAACCTGTTATTTATCAGGCAGCTCCTGCTAGCGGTCTGCTCTAGGCGACATTGCAGGAACTGGTAGTTTAAAAATAGTATAATCGCACAGTCACCACCTCCACTACCACAATCGCTATACCACCACTACTACCACCACCACTACCCCCACCACCAGGCCAACTTTGGAGCCGAACTGCCTACATTTTAACATCGACTCAGACCTCGGGGAATAACATTTCTTTCGCTCTGAAGAAACTTTGTGACTCTTCTCCAGTTCTGGTTCCCGTGGGCTTTGAGGTGCTGAGAAGACCAGGTGGGTAAGACCAGGTGGGTAAGCCCAGGTGGGTAAGACCAGGTGGGTGAGACCAGGTGGGTAAGACCAGATGGGTAAGTCGAAGGAAAAGAGGGGAAATACAAAGAATGGGCCATTGAAAAGGAGAAAATAGGGTAATGTGTATATTAAATCCCCAAATTGGCAAGATGTATTTTTGTTTGGAATAGTTGAGAAGAGAAATAGCGGACAGTGATGAGTTCCGACTTCGCATGAAACCTATATTCTAGTCGATTAGGGATGAAAGGCGGGCCCCGAGAGCTGCAGCTCATCCTCCATAATACAACTATAGGTGAGTACAATTGACCCAAAATGTATTCATCCTTATAATGTAACTGAGAGTTTTTGCAAATGAATTATTGTACCTAATCAGTATTGGATATACCGAAAAAACATATATACATTGATAAGCATTGCATATATATTTCGGAATATACAATAGACGGCCCAACAATTAGTAGTTGTTAGATGTTCTTTTGTACTCACCTAGTTATCCTTGTTGGGGTTGAGCTCTGGCTCTTTGGTCCCGCCCCCCAAGTGCTTGTGATCCATCCAGTTGTATGGGTTGGTAGGGCGCACAGCCTCGCTCCTCACAGCCTTGGTGGTCAAGCCCTTGAGTACAAGTGGTCATCTTCATGTTTCTCCACTTAATCCGTATATCCAGGCTCATCCAGGCTCTTATCTTATCTTCCCATCTCCTCATCTCTCATCTTTATCACTCCTGCCCTCATCTCTCATGTCCTCATTGCTAGTTGCATCTCATCTTGTGTTCTCTCCTCACGACCCCGAACGCCTGACCTGTGTAACCTCCTGCCCACACCTGTCATCGTGTGTCCCAGCATGGCTTAGTCCTCATCCACACCTGTCATGTCTAATATGTCACCGGTCACAAGGATAGTGACAGCTGCCATCCATCATCCATCCACCTGGATGATCACCCTTCATGTCATTTTAGTATTTAATGATAAAAAATAATATATATATATATATATATATATATATATATATATATATATATATATATATATATATATATATATATATATATATATATATTCGAAATGGTGCCAGTCTTCTCGTAAGAGTTGTCGTACCGGAGAAAGTGTTCGCGCTTTAATCGCTGGCGGACGGGAAAAAGGATCAGAAAAAAAATGAAAATGTTTTTCTTAAAAGGTCGGAAAGACTGTAGAGGAAATTAATTTATTTGTGATGAACTGGAGGCTTCATTTACTATGAAAACGTTACCTTTGAACTTAAAAAAAATGATAAATAGTTAACTAACAACATGTAAAGATTATTTCAACATTTTGGAAGTTGTTCTACTCCCCGAGCCCGGCCTTAGGCCAGGCTCGACTTGTGATAACTTGGTCCAACAGACTGTTGTTGTTGTTTGTAGCTGCCCTTTGGTCCTGGGCTTGAGACCTGTCAGCCTTCAGAGGGTTAGTATGCCCACCAAAACAGCTTCCAGACCAACCTGCAGGTAGACATTAGTCCTGAACTGAGTCCAGAATTAAACTGAACTCAGTGTATATACATGAGACTCAACCCCGCCTGTAAGCACACATAGATGAATACAGCTAGGTAAATACTAGCTAGACGCAAAATAGCTGAAGACATTGATAATCATGTTTAAGATTATCACCGTCATAACTATAATAATTTAGATGACAGCTCTTATCGAACGCTTGGAGCAAAGTGGCGTGGAGAAACAGAAATAACCTACCATAAAAACATTTCGAGTGTCTCTCTCTCTCTCTCTCTCTCTCTCTCTCTCTCTCTCTCTCTCTCTCTCTCTCTCTCTCTCTCTCTCTCTCTCTCTCTCTCTCTCTCTCTCTCTCTTCCTCCCTCCCTCTCTCTCTCTCTCTCTCTCTCTCTCTCTCTCTCTCTCTCTCTCTCTCTCTCTCTCTCTCTCTCTCTCTCTCTCTCTCTCTCTCTCTCTCTCTCTCTTCCTCCCTCTCTCTCTCTCTCTCTCTCTCTCTCTCTCTCTCTCTCTCTCTCTCTCTCTCTCTCTCTCTCTCTCTCTCTCTCTCTCTCTCTCTCTCTCTCTCTCCCTCCCTCCCTCCCTCCCTTTCCTAGATAGTAGCCGTCGCCTCGAACCCGTCGAGTGGAATAGAGAAGTGGTCGGTTTTCTCCCGTGGGGGAGAGTGAGGCCGGAGGTGATGTGTGAATGGAGTGGCAGTGGCACGCTCACCCACAGCTGAGTGCCAGTGGCAGAGAGAGAGAGAGAGAGAGAGAGAGAGAGAGAGAGAGAGAGAGAGAGAGAGAGAGAGAGAGAGAGAGAGAGAGAGAGACCTAAGTGTCGAGGGAGAGGGGGAAAGGGGAGACAGGAAGCCTGGCTAGGCCATAATGTGCTATGATAAATCCGTCGTGACAGACCACCCAGCTATAATTCTGCCTTACAGCGTGACCCTCTGGTGCGTTCCTGTGGGGGGCTTCTCTATCTTGAGAGGTGGGATTGTTGGAGGCGGATTAGATATATTATGTGAGGTCTATTAATCTGAGTTTGTGGTGTGTCATTATCTAGAGGTATTTAGTTATGTGTAAGGGGGGGGGGGGGAGTAAGATCCAGCTCTTGAGCCCTGCCTCTAGACTTCTTTACTGTACATTTTTACCTGCTGGCGTTCTCAGCTCTTGAAGTTGTGAGAATGTGGCTACTTCCACCTGTTTACTTCTCTCACTGCAAATACATATTTCCTAACATCTATCTTGCTCTTCTGTGTTTCTAATTTTCTCCTGTGTCACCTTGCTATGCTGCCTCTTACCTGGAAAAGTCTATCGCTCTCTCCACTTTCTCTATTCACCTTCGTGGCATACTTGGTGGTAATATTGCTTTTCGTTCCTCTCTCTTAGCCTTTCCTTATAGCTCACCCTTCTTATATCTGGTACTATTCTCCTTGCATATCTGGGGAATTGTAAAACTTTCGTGAATTACTAGGTGTTGGCTCCATGGTGGAGCCATGGAGCCTCCATATTCTAGAACTAGCCAAAGATACGCTAAACATACCATTTCGATGGATTGCTTCAAGATAACGTCAGCCTTTCATGCAGCAAAGCAGAGGAGAAGGACTATTTTGTGCCTGTGTGATGCATCTCAGGGCTCTGAGAGGAATTGCTTATCCTGTGGCTTAAAAAAAAAATCTTTATGTTTACTATTTTAGAAAATGTGGCCCTTTTTTCCCCTGTTGATTTGTGCCTTTTCTGTAACATTCATTCCCAGGGTTCTTGCATATTTTATTTCATGCATCCGGCCCCATCGTAAACTGCGCTCTCCATCTGGTCTCCTCGCACCGCTTTCAAGCCACAGTACGTGATGTGGTGGATCTATACACTCAAGTGTACATTTGGTTCCTACACCTGCAGCCTGTCCGGGGTCCTCCTGTGGTATTGCACAGTCCTCCAGGTCCTCATGTGGTGTTGCACAGTCCTCCAGGCCCTCCTGTAGAGTTGCACAGTCTTCCAGTGGTGTTGCACAGCCCTCCAGGTCCTCCTGTGGTGTTGCTCAGTCCTCCAGGTCGAATGATAACCAGAGTTCTGAATAATATTTTACCTAGTCATACGTGAAGGTCTCGTTGCAGAGTTTGTTCTCGACTCGCAATCAGGGATTCCGGGTTCGCTTCCCACGCTGGAAAAAAATGGTTGGGTATATTTCCTTTCACCAATTTTGGGTGCGGTTCAGATTCTAATGTGGTGCTTTAATTGCTCTTTCAACCTCTGGTTCTCTAGCTGCTGGTGCTAATGGCGTGTCTCGTCAGTCAACTGGCTAGATATCTATTTTATTTCCCTAGAATATTCCTTTATTTATCCCTTAAATTATTATTATTATTATTATTATTATTATTATTATTATTATTATTATTATTTGCTTTTTCTTGTTCCCTTGCATTCAATCCCTCCATGTACTTTTCAGCTTCCCTTTGGCTTCCACTTCATCTCTTTTATCCACCTCTCTCTCTCTCTCTCTCTCTCTCTCTCTCTCTCTCTCTCTCTCTCTCTCTCTCTCTCTCTCTCTCTCTCTCTCTCTCTCTTTCTCTCTCTCTTTCTCTCTCTCTTTCTCTCTCTCTTTCTCTCTCTCTCTCTCTCTCTCTCTCTCTCTCTCTCTCTCTCTCTCTCTCTCTCTCTCTCTCTCTCTCTCTCTCTCTCTCTCTCTCTTTCTCTCTCTCTTTCTCTCTCTCTCTCTCTCTCTCTCTCTCTCTCTCTCTCTCTCTCTCTCTCTCTCTCTCTCTCTCTCTCTCTCTCTCTCTCTCTAATATGTTGTGTTTTTCTCCCTTCTTTTTTCACATATTCTCACTACATCCTGAAGAGTGTCTCAGTACCACGTGCGACCCAACGGGAGATTTCTCGGTCTCACGAGGCTCCTCTTGGTGTCATGCTTCGGGCTCTAATGCTGTTGTTTTGATGCTTCGTGTTTTGATGCTGCGGGGCTCTAGTGCTGTTGTTTTGATGCTCTTGCTCTCCAGCTGGGGCTTTTGCAGTGCCCTCTGGTGGCTCTGTTAACAATACACAGCTTACCAAGCGCTGTGGCAGGGAATATATATGCTCATTTGTATTCAAGTCCTATAATTCGGTTTAAGCACTTTGATATTGTTGCGTTTTTATACTGATTATTATTATTATTTTCACGTACATAAACACTCACACATTCTTAGGTTTTAGAGTTCTTTTAGTCAGTTTCTAATCCTGAGTTAAAATTATATCTTCTCAAACTGTGAGCACAAAATTCTGCAATATGGGTAAAATACAGAACATAGAGTGAGAACGTGGGTAAAATACAGAACACAGAGTGAGAACGTGGGTAAAATACAGAACACAGAGTGAGAACGTGGGTAAAATACAGAACACAGACTGAGAACATAGATTAAATACAGGACAGAGAGGATTAGAGAAAGCAGTGAGAGAGGTTAAACACATTCACATTCACTCTGAGAAAGCAAATTGTTCTAATGTAGTATATGAATATAAATCCAATTCAGGAGACTGTACGCTCCAAAACATATGGTATATTGGACACTCAACTAACACTCTTGAGTTAGCTTCTCACACTTCATTTGCTTGAAGGAGGAATTACAAAAAACAACACTACACTACACAATTGGAAGACAATACAGAGACCGGGCCGCGGGGATCTTGACCCCCCGGAATCACCGCAAGGTAACCGCAAGCTAGAACAATTCTGAATCGTCAGGACATCGTAAAAGGCACCACAATCATATGTATAAGTGACCAAAGGAACACATTAAAGTCATCTTTATTGTGAATCTTATCCCCTAATGCTGAAATAAATTTAACATTGAGCATACAATTGTTTGATGGCTCACCTTTAACTCAAAGGGATGATACTCGTCGCATTAGCCAGCTGTCACTTGTCCCTATAATTCGTCGTTTTCTGCGAGGTATGCAATGGGACGATAAACTTAGAGAGATGACGGTCCAAAAAATGCGTGGGAAAGGAGGCATTGCATTAATCTAAGAACACACACACACACACACACACACACACACACACACACACACACACACACACACACACACACACACACACACACACAGGGGGCCTGGTAGCCTGGTGGATAGCACGCAGGACTCGTAATTCTGTGGCACGGGTTCGATTCCCGCACGAGGCAGAAACAAATGGGCAAAGTTTCTTTTACCCTAAATGCCCTGTTACCTAGCAGTAAATAGGTACCTGGGACTTAGTCAGCTGTCACGGGCTGCTTCCTGGGGTGTGTGTGTGTGCATGGTGTGGGGGAAAAAAGTAGTTAGTAAACAGTTGATTGACAGTTGAGAGGCGGGCCGAAAGAGCAAAGCTCAACCCCCGCAAACACAACTAGGTGAACACACACACACACACACACTCACACACACACACACACACACAACACACACAACACACACACACACACACACACACACACACACACACACACACACACACACACACACACACAACACACACAACACACACACACAACACAACACACACACACACACACACACAACACAACACACACACACACACACACACACACACACACACACACACAAACACACACACACACACACACACACACACACACACACACAACACACACACACACACATCAATTGCTTGTGAATTGGGATTCTTCATCATTCAGAACAAGTGAAAAATTAAATTTAGATACCCCTGATGAATTTAGAAAACAAAAACTTACATATATATATAGTTTCCGTCAATATCGGAAATACGAAATTCCCGTTCTGTGACAACAATAACATATTCAAATTGGTGCGGGGGAAGTCCCTGCGTCCGTTTTCGAAAATAATATATTTTATATTGAACATCAGCTTGTGTTCGTGTTCTCAGATATAGATAGATAGATAGATAGATAGATAGATAGATAGATATTGTTTGTTTGTAAATCATGAATAAATTCAATGACTTTAAAGACTCATGATGCCCTGTACCTACTCAAAAGGTGCCTATCCAGGGGGGGTTAGAAATAGCCTAAGCTACTCTATCCCTTTGAGATGTATTTATTGCTTATCTCAATAAACATACTTGAACTTGAACTTGGTGCCTATCCTTGCCCAGGATAACGTGCCCAATAAGGTGGGCACCCACTTGTGCCAGCCCCACCAATGACAGACAACACAGCATCTTGTAATTAAGTCATTTCTGAAGTGATGTTTAAGACTGAATATCGTTTGACGTCCCATTTCACAGCTACGTATTTTTGCCGTGTTATAGTGGAAAGATTTTTTGTTATAAAGAATCATGAATTATAGTTTATATTCGGTAAATGTTATTAAGAATATTTACCGTATAAGGTCAATATTCTGGTCACTATATATTATATAAGGGCAATATTCTGGTCACTATATACCGTATAAGGGCAATATTCTGGTCACTATATACCATATAAGGTCAATATTCTGGTCCACTATATACCGTATAAGGGCAATATTCTGGTCACTATATACCGTATAAGGTCAATATTCTGGTCCACTATATACCGTATAAAGGCAATATTCTTTTCACTATATACTGTATAAGGGCAATATTCTGGTCACTATATACCGTATAAAGGCAATATTCTTTTCACTATATACTGTATAAGGGCAATATTCTGGTCACTATATACCGTATAAAGGCAATATTCTTTTCACTATATACTGTATAAGGGCAATATTCTGGTCACTATATACCGTATAAGGGCAATATTCTGGTCACTATATACCGTATAAGGGCAATATTCTGGTCACTATATATTATATAAGGGCAATATTCTGGTCACTATATACCGTATAAGGGCAATATTCCGGCTGCTATATATATTCTACATTCCAGGTCGTATCATTAAACCAGTCTCCATGCTCCGGTTAAAATTAATATTCCGGCCTCTGTGCTGAGGTTAAAGGTAATAGTCCGATCTATGTTCCTGTTTAACATTTAAATCCGAATCTTTGGTCTCCGATGAACGCTAACAAGCCGGTTACCGTGTTCGGATTATCGATAATATCATCGCCCACCGTGTTTCGGATAAGCGTTAGTTTTCCGGTCTGGGGCGTTCCAAATCCCGTTCAATATCGCAAACTCTTGTGTTCCGGTTATCGCAAGATACATCGGACTGCAATCCGGTTAAGTTTATTGTTCCAGTTTCCTTTGTTATAGGTAAGTTTATTGAGTCGTTGATTGGATCGAAGTCCCAATGGCGGGGATTCGATTCCCGGCGGAAACAAACAGGCAGAGTTTCTTTCACCCTGATGCGCCTGTTTACCTAGCGGTCAATAGGTACCTGGGAGTTAGACAGCTGCTACGGTCTGCTTCCTAGGAATGAGTTACTTGTTGAGGTACGTGTCGTTGAGGTACGTGTCGTTGAGGGTACGTGTCGTTGAGGTACGTATCGTTGAGGTACGTGTAGTTGAGGTACGTGTAGTTGAGGTACGTGTCGTTGAGGTACGTGTCGTTGAGGTACGTGTCGTTGAGGTACGTATCGTTGTGGTATGTGTAGTTGAGGTACGTGTAGTTGAGGTTACGTGTAGTTGAGGTACGTGTAGTTGAGGTACGTGTAGTTGAGGTACGTGTCGTTGAGGTACGTGTCGTTGAGGTACGTGTAGTTGAGGTACGTGTCGTTAGAGTACACGTATAACACAGACAGAATTTCCAACCCTTGTTGCATTTACATCCAATGTAAATGCAAGCTTCAACTTGAATACTTAGGGTGCAACTGCAACTTCAGGTTCAACTCTTAAGGTGTAAATGCAACTTAAGGTTCATTACCTATGTTGTAAATACTGCCTTCAGGTCCAAAACGTATTGGGTAAATGCTGGCTTCAGGTCCAAAACGTATTGGGTAAATGCTGGCTTCAGGTTCAAAACCTTGGGGGTAAATGCTGGCTTCAGGTTCAAAACCTAGGGTGTAAATGCTGGCTTCAGGTCCAAAACCTAGGGTGTAAATGCTGGCTTCAGGTCCAAAATCTAGGGTGTAAATGCTGGCTTCAGGTCCAAAACCTAGGGTGTAAATGCTGGCTTCAGGTCCAAAACCTAGGGTGTAAATGCTGGCTTCAGGTCCAAAACCTAGGGTGTAAATGCTGGCTTCAGGTTCAAAACCTAGGGTGTAAATGCTGGCTTCAGGTCCAAAACCTAGGGTGTAAATGCTGGCTTCAGGTCCAAAACCTAGGGTGTAAATGCTGGCTTCAGGTCCAAAACCTAGGGTGTAAATGCTGGCTTCAGGTCCAAAACCTAGGGTGTAAATGCTGGCTTCAGGTCCAAAACCTAGGGGGTAAATGCTGGCTTCAGGTCCAAAACCTAGGGTGTAAATGCTGGCTTCAGGTCCAAAACCTAGGGTGTAAATGCTGGCTTCAGGTCCAAAACCTAGGGTGTAAATGCTGGCTTCAGGTCCAAAACCTAGGGTGTAAATGCTGGCTTCAGGTCCAAAACCTAGGGGGTAAATGCTGGCTTCAGGTCCAAAACCTAGGGTGTAAATGCTGGCTTCAGGTCCAAAACCTAGGGTGTAAATGCTGGCTTCAGGTCCAAAACCTAGGGGGTAAATGCTGGCTTCAGGTCCAAAACCTAGGGTGTAAATGCTGGCTTCAGGTCCAAAACCTAGGGGGTAAATGCTGGCTTCAGGTCCAAAACCTAGGGGGTAAATGCTGGCTTCAGGTCCAAAACCTAGGGTGTAAATGCTGGCTTCAGGTCCAAAACCTAGGGAGTAAATGCTGGCTTCAGGTCCAAAACCTAGGGTGTAAATGCTGGCTTCAGGTCCGAAACCTAGGGTGTAAATGCTGGCTTCAGGTCCAAAACCTAGGGTGTAAATGCTGGCTTCAGGTCCAAAACCTAGGGTGTAAATGCTGGCTTCAGGTCCAAAACCTAGGGTGTAAATGCTGGCTTCAGGTCCAAAACCTAGGGTGTAAATGCTGGCTTCAGGTCCAAAACCTAGGGTGTAAATGCTGGCTTCAGGTCCAAAACCTAGGGTGTAAATGCTGGCTTCAGGTCCAAAACCTAGGGTGTAAATGCTGGCTTCAAGTCCAAAACCTAGGGTGTAAATGCTGGCTTCAGGTCCAAAACCTAGGGTGTAAATGCTGGCTTCAGGTCCAAAACCTAGGGTGTAAATGCAAGCAAGTGCTGTTGAAGTCAAAAAAATTTTTTAGCCGGGCAATCCATCACTCTCACAGACAACATGCGCGAAGAGCATCCTCCGTGACTGTGGTGATTGCTAAGGGAAGGGGAGGCAAGGGTAAAAGGAAGGGAAAGTGAAGGGAAGGATGAAGATGAGGGAGGGAAACAGCGGATGTGAATCATCTGCATGACATTGTTCAGGAGGCATGCAATCAGAAGGTCTTGCAAGATGAATGTGTTTGCAAGCATTATTTTGTTCCGCGATCATTTTTCGGGTAATACCTGCATATTATACCAATTCTCTCTCTCTCTCTCTCTCTCTCTCTCTCTCTCTCTCTCTCTCTCTCTCTCTCTCTCTCTCTCTCTCTCTCTCTCTCTCTCTCTCTCAATGTGATCCTCTTGCTCCTAGTTAGTCCTCAATACTGATACTCTGGTCTGTAAAATGATCAAAATATGAACACCCAACGATGTAAACTACCTTGAGGATCATAGGATACTTACCTGCCTTTACATTACACATGCAGCATAGTGAGAGCTCTACACTGAGCCGATTCTTGGCTGCTCGTTCGCGGTCGAGCGCCTAACAGCTGATCAAACACGAACAGAACGCCTGATTGGCTGATTAATTTGGGAGAACGGGTGGTTGAGAGGATGGAGAAGCAAGGTGATTAGATATAACCTGATGGAACCAATTATCGAGAGAAGGATCAAGACGTAATCTAGATGAAACAATTAATGGTGTTGATGAAATAGTTGATTTAGGCCAATCAAAGAACCGATTAGAGGGACGTCTAATCAGATTTGAATAGCTGAAAGAGCTAATAAGATTAATGAAATAGGATTAGACTGCTGATCAACTAACCAATTAATTAGATCAACTCAACTACCCAGTTAATCGTGTAAAGGACACAACGAAACAACTGCTGTCGAAACAGAGCAGCTGATCTCCAAACAGAGCAGCTGATCTCCAAACTGTGCAGCTGTTTTCCAAACAGAGCAGCTGATCTCCAAACTGTGCAGCTGTTTTCCAAACAGAGCAGCTGATCTCCACACAGAATCATGTCATCTTAACCAAACAGCTGATCTTGTAAAGGTTAGGTTTTCTTTGCTAACATAAGAAAAGTGGAACGAATGAAACTTCACTTGTAGGAATGCACGCAAAAAATACACATGCGTGCACACACACACACACAACCGATAGCTGGAAAGGCGGGATCCAAGAGTCAATGCTCGATCCTGCAAGCACAAATAGGTGAGTACACACACACACACACACACACACACACACACACACACACACACACACACACACACACACACACACACTCACACACACACAGGAAAAAGTGTATTATAAAACGGGAGCACGAAGCTTTATTAGTCTAGAGTATCAATGCTTGGTCCCAAGACCCTTGCTATTCTTCAACTATACCAAAGACCTAACTACAGGAAGAGATCTAACCGCAGGAAGAGACCTAACCGCAGTCTGCATCCGCAAACACGTCAGTATTTGCTGTTGCAGAATCAATCAGAATAATCGAGACACGTAAAGATTGTAGAATTCTTCATGACAACGTCGACAGGAATCAGAGTTGGTTCGAGTAATGGCTAATAGAATTTAACACCAACAAATGTAAGGGAGGAAACTCAGAACTGGGTCAAAAGACTTTACGATAATGCATAATGAAGGGAAAGTAGTCCCTAAAACCTCGGGAACTTGAATAAAGAAGAGTTATTTAAAACTCTGCTAAATACATACGTGAGACCAGTTTCTAGAGCATGCAGCCCTATTTTGGAATACAAACTTCAACAATGACAGACAGAAACCTAATTAAAGTACAAAAGCTCGTCCCAGAATTAATTACGAATGGGTACGAAGAAAGGCTTAAAAACTTATGAGAGAGAGAGAGGAGGCATAAAAGAGACATACAATTTTCGAGACATACGTAGGTGAAATCACAATTTCAAGAGTTGACTATAAGAAAAATTAAGACCGGGAGTCGTTACATTTGATTACCAGTCGCTGGAAGGCCCCGGTTCAAGAACTGAAGCTCGATATTGCGGCAAAAATAGGTGAGTAGATATAGGTGAGTACACACTTCTTTGGAAACTCAGGACAGGATGCGTGTTTCAATATTATTCCCCGCCCGAGAGAGTTTCATAGCCCGGAGGAGAGACAATATAAAGTTATTTTCGATATCCACCGACATAAAAATGATAGCGACCCGGAGAGTGAGAGATAGTGAAAGGAGAGAGGGCTGGGGGGAGTAAGAGAGAAAGAGAAGGAGGGGAAGGGAGTAAGAGAGAGAAAGAGAGGGGGAAGGGAGTAAGAGAGAGAAAGAGAGGGGGAAGGGAGTAAGAGAGAGAAAGAGAGGGGGAAGGGAGTAAGAGAGAGAAAGAGAGGGGGAAGGGAGTAAGAGAGAGAAAGAGAGGGGGAAGGGAGTAAGAGAGAGAAAGAGAGGAGGAAGGGAGTAAGAGAGAGAAAGAGAGGGGGAAGGGAGTAAGAGAGAGAAAGAGAGGGGGAAGGGAGTAAGAGAGAGAAAGAGAGGGGGAAGGGAGTAAGAGAGAGAAAGAGAGGGGGAAGGGAGTAAGAGAGAGAAAGAGAGGGGGAAGGGAGTAAGAGAGAGAAAGAGAGGGGGAAGGGAGTAAGAGAGAGAAAGAGAGGGGGAAGGGAGTAAGAGAAAGAGAGGGGGAAGGGAGTAAGAGAGAGAAAGAGAGGGGGATTAATGGAGTAAGAGAGGAAGTGATGGGGTATTAAAAGAGTAATAGAGGGGGAGGGGAGTTAGAGAGAGAGAGGTGGGGGGAGGAGTAATAGAGAGGGGGGAAGGGAGTAAGAGAGAGGGGAATTCAGGAAGTAAGAGAGGGGGAAGGGAGTAAGAGAGAGAGAGGGGGCGTAAGAGAGAAAGAGAGGGGGCGTAAGAGAGAAAGAGAGGGTGGGGGAAGGGAGTAAGAGAGTGGGTGTGGGTTAAGAGAGAGAAAGAAAGAGAGAGAGAGAGAGAGAGAGAGAGAGAGAGAGAGAGAGAGAGAGAATGGGCAAGTGAAATGACAGAGGTGGTAGAGAAAGAGTGTGAGAGAGAGAATGCGAGATAAATCGCCCATAAAGACTACAGAAACAAATTTCACCAGAAAGTAAAAATGTTCACTCTTAAATAGAGCATAAATATATATATATATATATATATATATATATATATATATATATATATATATATATATATATATATATATATATATATATATATATATATATATATATATATATATATATACATATATATATATATATATATATATATATATATATATATATATATATATATATATATATATATATATATATATATTGTTGAATGTGAAACAACTTTCGACATTAATATTAACATGATGTATGAAGTATGCTGTTTCACATGGTCGAGTAGCCTACTAGAATAAACAAATAACAGTATTTCATTTTATCTCTAAATGAGGATTTATTAAATTAGGAATTGTTAGTAAGGAATTTTGTTCATGGTCAAATCACGTCCAGTTTTGAACTGGATAATAAATCAAATTAGATATATGAGAAAGAATCGGATACATTAAAAAAAAACTAAATATGGTTCACACATAAACTGAAATAATGTCCACCAAAGAATACGGAAGAAAACTTATACAGTATAAAGTTTATGATTTTTTATTTAATTTTATGAACACATATAAATTGGAAGTGATTGTGAAACAGACAGGCACGTGAACATATATATAACAAGCCTAAATGCTGGTATAATGAAATAAAAAAAATGACCTGACAATAAAAGTATATTACTCATATGCAACGAACAATAATCAACCCGCTGTGTTGTGAAGCAGGAGCAAAAGAACTCATTTGTGTTGGTACATGCAATTATGAGCATTGGTAAATGCAATTATGAGTCGTGATAAATGCATTGTAAGTTGGGGTATATGTTATGAGTCGTTGTAAATGTAATTATGAGCAATCGTAATTGTAAATAATGAGACATGTCATTGAAAAATTGTTCCTAAACACGAAATAATTGCACGACTGCATATGAAAAAAGCCAATGTACACACCTGGTCATTTTTAATCAGAATATATCGACTCTGTTTAGGATGAAATATTAAAGGAGAGAATTTAAAAAAAAAAAAAAAATGCTTCCGCATTGACTATGCAAGACTTAATAAGATCATTATCAAACTTCATTGCAACATATTGAGTAAAAGTGCCATTGATTGGTTACCACTTGCAACAATTAATATATTATGCAAGAATGATATTTGCAACCATTATAAATATTTGCAATAATTATTGTCTTGTTAGCTGTCAATAAAGACAAATTAAACCACTAGCCAGGGCAATTTGTATTTATATATATATATATATTAGTGTGTAAGTTATTAATTGTTGTAATCTTTTTTTAATTTTTATTGTTAATGAAGATATTAATTGGTACTAAAGTATACTGTTTTGTATATTTTGTACTGGTGTGTGTATACTAGATGGGGAACCAGGTCGCTCTCCCCTCATTCTCTCCCTCTCTTTTTATTCTCTCTCTTTCAGTCTTCCCCCTCTCCTTGCCTTCCTTATCCTCTTCCTCTCCTTCTTTCTCTTTATTAATCTTTCTGCTACTTCCCCTCTTCTCTCACCCCCTACCCACTTTCTTCCCACCTCTCACCTCTATCCACTTTCCTCCCTCTCTCTCCCCTTTCCATACTCTCCCAACTCCTCTCTCCCCTCCTCCTCTCCACTATCTCCCAGAACATGTCATATTAGGAATAGCTGAAAAACTATCGATAAACTGTCTGAAAAACAAATCATAATTTCATGCTTAATAGAAATCATTGAGAGTCGCAATAGACTCCGATACGTCTTAAAGAGGAGCGTAAGTGTTCCCCCCCACCCCCCTGGGTGCAACCCACAACAGTTCCCTAACTCCTGGGCACCTATCTATTGTCAAGTGAACAGAAACATCTGGTGAAATGTAACGTTGCTCAAACGCTTTTGTCATGATGAGAGAGAATCGAGCCCACGACCTTTCTGCTATGACCCGAAAGGTCACATAAATATGCATTGTTTTGTAATGATTTTTTCGTTTTTTTCACATCATACGAAAAAATATTGGTGTCGCCGAGTGTAGTGCATATGAGTCTTGCCCACAGACTGACACATATGCGCTTTTTGCATAAAAGTCCCGCAGTGTTTTTAGCCTTTTAATCAGTGAATATCTTCGAAAATTTCCCCCTTTGATTCAATTTCCCTTTATCACTTTCCTTAAAAATTCCCCCTTTAAATATTCATTAACAAATTTACTTTTAAAGCTTCCTCGAAAAATATCCCTCGTTAATCACATTCCCTTTTATTAAACTGGTAATTTCCCCTTAAATTCCCTTCCATCTTCTGAAAAGGTCAACAATCAAATAATACGACAAATAAATGTTAATTAGGTTTTGTGGCTCAGTTGACTGAGTTTTCGCGAGTGAGAGAGAGAGTGAGAGTAAAAAGTATTAATATAATTCCTCGTTCTTTGTGGAGATATTAGTCAAGGAATACGAATTTTACGACGAGCCAGATGGCAGCCCGTAAGGTTCTGATGCCGATATCATCCCTGGAGATAAGCCTTTCTTAAAAAATATTTAGGAGATAGAGCAAAATGTATATATAGAGAGAGAGAGCATGGAAACAAAACAGCATACAGCTCTAAGATGCATCTGGTACTTCTCAACAGCAGATGTTGCAAAAATATCCTTTGAGCACAAGGTCAATACCATCTTGAATATGCATCTTGGATGGCCTGCCCACAATCATGTATGCGAATTCTGAATATGGAAGAGAACATTTTATTATAATTATTATTATTATTATTATTATTTTCTACCACAGACGTGGCCACACATTTACAATGGTAACCAGCATATATACATTTTCTTCTGTAGTTTGTGGATAGGATAAGAGATCTGTTAAACATATAGTTCTGGGAACTGTGTGAGAAGACTTATATTTAGTAGTGAATTGTTCTCATTGGACTTGCCAGACTATCAGAACCGTCTATACTATAGAGATGTCGGTGACCTTAATGTTATGGAACATGTTTTCAAGATTTCCCACCTGATTAAATTTGGTTGATAACACGAAGTTGGCAATCACAACCCAAGGCGCTCAGCCATCAACAACCTCGTTGTATCGGTGCTATGCTCTTTCGGCGATCATCCCCAGGCTGACACACCTTTGGAACATGCTTTTCCCATCACGCAGATGCGTGTGAAATCAAGTCCATCGACCATATGAAGGCTCTAGCACACATATTCGAATTTCTAATAAAAACCTAAAAATAAGCTCACAATATATATCATTTTCTAGGGTCAATCTGACCATAGCTCTTAGTCTCATTAAGAACATTGGCACCATTCCTGACAAACTCTAGGATTAATTAAAAACCGAAGACAGAGTGAGAGAGAGAGAGAGAGAGAGAAAGAGAGAGAGAGAAAGAGAAAGAGAAAGAGAGAGAGAGAGAGAGAGAGAGAGAGAGAGAGAGAGAGAGAGAGAGAGAGAGTGAGAGAGAGAGAGAGAGAGAGAGAGAGAGAGAGAGAGAGAGAGAGAGAGAGAGAGTGAGAGAGAGAGAGAGAGAGAGAGAGAGAGAGAGAGAGAGAGAGAGAGAGAGAGAGAGAGAGGGAATAGAAGAGGGAATATAGTAATTTTTAGAACACAAAAACACTCCAGCGATAAACCAAGCAAATTACCAGCTATACACAGCCAGGTCTATATATTCGTGCACACGACAAATCTATGGGTATTAAAACAGCGAGAGGTCAACAGCGACACCAAATGCAGTAGGAATAGCTACAGCTGATGCAGCAGTAACAGTAATAACAGCAGAAGCAGCATAAAAAACAGCAGAACAAAACCAGCAGCATAACAACAGCAGAACACTATCAGCAATAACAGCAACAGTAGCATTAACAACAGCAACAACAGCGTCTAGGAAGCTTGTTTGCTAGAAACCTCCGAAGAAATCCAATTGACGCTCAGGAATTTTATTGTGTCGCTCCAGCCACAACGTCATTCCTGTGCGATAAGAGGAGAAAACCCAGTCTTTATGGCCAAGTGCCTAATTAACTAGTGTTTGTCATTCTTTACTGCCTGTGGAGGAGTGGGGTGGAAGAGTAGGGTGGGGGAGATGAGAGAGAGAGAGAGAGAGAGAGAGAGAGAGAGAGAGAGAGAGAGAGAGAGAGAGAGAGAGAGAGAGAGAGAGGGAGAGAGGAAGAGAAAGGCACATTGTGAGGTAATACTGAGGATTGCTGAGGCAGTAGGTAGGAGTAAAGGAGAACAGTGAGGGAAAGGGAGACAGTGAGGGAGAGGGGGATTGTGAGCCTCTGGTAGTTAAAGAAAGATAAGGTGGGTGGAGTATGAGAAGATGTTTCATCTTCAGAAAGATGTTTCCTTCTTGGGGGGAGTTCAACACACATGACCTGGTGTACCAAGCCATGTATTCCCAGCGTCTTCCTACTTGTATACTGAAAGTGTAATACAGTCTAGAACTTTGTTTACATACAACTTGATCAGAAAGCTAGTACTGGCCTTAACAACTTAGTAGAGTGACAGACCTTAAGCCAGCACCTGATCTTCAGCCTAGCACTTTATCGTAATTCCGTACCTGATATAACCTAACACACATTAACATGATAGAGTCAATGTGTAGATATATAAACCTCTTTTCCTCTATCTCAATTCAATATTTTATTCGTCCACATACGAATACGCAAATATTCCAAAAGAAATAATACAAATATCTATGTATACACAGAGAGTAATCACATTAACGTGATGTATCAATGAGAAAATACGTAGGAGCCGTGGAGAGGGTTCGAACCTTTGCGGTGGGTGTTCCCAGGCACACGCCCTGGACAATCTGGTTGTCTGGGGAATGTGCGTGGGGAACACCCATCACATAGGTTCGAATCAGCATCACGGTTCCTACGGAATTTCTAATATTTATGTATCGCAACAACCTACAACAAGAGAAACGGGAAATAATGACGAGAAGAGGAGGGGAAAGAGAGAGAGAGGTAGAAAAGAGATAAAGGAGGAGAGAATGGTGGAGATGAGAGATAAACTAAAGAAGATAAAATTAGGACAAAATGACTTCAAACAAGAATATAAAACTAAACTCTTGAGTCATAATAAACCAGATTAAACCCTCAACACTTTTTGGAAAACAATATAAATATATAATAAAAAAAACCTTCGACTAACCATATTACCTCGTTTACGAAATCTCGTTAAACATGAGACAATCATTATGTATGCAAAAATTTCGCTTTGAAGTGCGCTAAAAAATAATATATATGTATTTATATAATTACTTATACACTTCACCACAAAGAAAACGGTGAGAGTGGTCATTTTAGTAGATGAAATTGTCTGTACTCTCCTGGTAACCCCACCTAGATGTGCTTGTAGGGGGTTGAGTTAGGTTCCTGGGCCCCGTCTTCCGAACGTCGAAATTGTCTTGTCATTCCAAATTTATTCTATATGTTTTGTTGTTTCTACAGGTCTCACTGCTGTAATTGGGAGCTATAAGTGTATAGCTTCCAATTTACATCATAGCTGAACACCTGTTCACTCCAGTCACGTTGACTTTTGTTAATTATTGACAAAGCTTCTTAGTACACACCTGAATCTGGATTCTACAGTATATAATTAGAATGATTATTTGTTATGTTTGTTAGTATGATTTTGCATGTAAATAATGGGTAGAAATTTTGTGTAAACTAAGTTGTAAATATACAATCAATTACGAGTAAAGTCGTTGATCTGATTGATTTGAATGACAGATGCAACATTTTTCATTTGAGCATTTTTTGTAAATCATATCTTCTTATTTTTCACTGACACAGAACATTTTTGTTCTGTCCTGCATTACACAGAACATGTGTTCTTGTTCTGGATGCTCCACATTAATCATTTGGTCTTGTTCTATAATTATACATTTTGTTGCAAATTATTATCATGTGTGTGTTTATAAACTGCAAATATTTACTTATCTGGAGAGAGAGAGAGAAAGAGAGAGAGAGAGAGAGAGAGAGAGAGAGAGAGAGAGAGAGAGAGAGAGAGAGAGAGAGAGAGAGAGAGAGAGAGAGAGAGAGAGAGAGAGAGAGAGAGAGAGAGAGAGAGAGAGAGAGAGAGAGAGAGAGAGAGAGAGAGAGAGAGAGAGAGAGAGAGAGAGAGAGAGAGACAAAAGAAAGGGACACGAGAACGTCACTGAGATATCAGACAATTAAAATTAAAATTAAAGGCAAATAAAAGTCAAAGTTAATCTCCTTCTCTCTCCCTGTCTCTTCACAAGACATGAGCAAGGGAGACACACGATATATTCAAGATGACGCTCTTGAACATATCGTTAAATCTGTCCAAAACATATCTGGACAGACTTAACGACAGAGGCAGATGCATTTCAAGACAAAAATGTGATGCGGTATGCAGACGAGGAGTCACAATAACGTGGCTGAAATATGTTGACCAAACCACACACTAGAAAGTGAAGGAACAACGACGTTCCGGTCCGTCCTGGACCATTCTCAGGTCGATTGTGTGAGAACACAATCGACCTGAGAATGGTCCAGGACGGACCGAAATGTCGTCGTCCCTACACTTTCTAGTGTGTGTGGTGTGATGCAGTAGCTGTATTATGTATTAAGGGTACAGTTCAATAGCACCAATTGGTGTGGTGGGCAAGAGGTATGAAGGGTGGTTCTCAGGGGTTAAAAAGAAGGGATGTTAATAAGATGATAATGTGAATGGGAGATCAGAGAGGGTTACTTGTTCACGGGACCTCTGAGAGAGAAGATGAAGAGAATAACATATTTTGTGGATATTACCTTTACTTCCGATTTCACTCCTTCCTCTGAGTGAATATAAAGGGTGGATATAAATAGGAGCTGCCTCCTATTGGGTCAATAGGCCTTCTGCAGTTACCTTGATTGTTATGTTATAATGTTCTCTACTGGCGTACTTTGAAAGCCTCTTCTGCTTTGCTATTGTCCCCTTCCATAGATAGCTTTATCGTGATCCCTTTCA
The DNA here is from genome assembly GCF_040958095.1 of Procambarus clarkii. Lineage (NCBI taxonomy): Eukaryota > Metazoa > Arthropoda > Malacostraca > Decapoda > Cambaridae > Procambarus > Procambarus clarkii. Next base: position 15,990,194 of record NC_091185.1, read on the forward strand.
TGGCATCTCTGTCCCTATTCTCTTTAAACATCTTCTCGTTTCTAGCTCCTTCTCTAGCAGCTGGTTAGTGCTCCCTGCTGCTTCTTGCAAAGTAGCAGCCTGCATTTTCCACTTCCTGCAATGTTTTCATAGCCTCTTGGATCCTTTGTCATCATTTTTGCGATGTGGCCTTCCGAAAAAAGAAGGTCCTTCCGCTGATTGGCTGCTGACTACTCTCGATATCTTCCTCGCCCCAATCATGGGATGGGATGTTGTTTTTATTTTGAAAATCATTACTTTTTCCACTGCTGATCTCAGCTCTTCATCAAGGTCTGTAAATTTTCTTTCAATCTGGACATGTTCACTCTCATTTCCTTCGGGAGTTGTGAGAATAGATGAGTAAATGAGTGAGGTGAGTATGTTAAGGTTGGTGAGCGATTGGGTCAGTGAGTGCGTGGATGGGTAAGTGAGGGGAGTGGATGAGGGAGTTAGTGTGTATATACTGAGATGTGCATGAAAGGTGCAGCATATTCTTGTAAGAAGATGAGTGAATAAGTGACTTAATAAGAGGGTTAGTGAATGTGTGGGGTGGGTAAGTGGTTGGGGTGGATGATGGAGGGAGGTAAGTGGGTAAATGAGTGAGACAGTGAGTGAATGAAACAGTAAATGAGTGAGGTATGATGCTCGTCCAGCAAGAGCAATAGCTAGCGAAAGAGGTAGGTAGAAAGAGGTACTTGAATCTCCCTCAGGATATACCATCAACGGTAGATATAACAATAATTGAAATCGAGTTGTTGCATTAAACGTCGACCAACAGTTGTTGGGTTTAGAAGGCGAGATTGACCCAATCTAGCAAGCGAGATTGGGTCAATCTCAATCTCAGTCCCCCATCAAGCACATATAGATGACTTGACCTGACCTAACGACCAGAGTACTGTTGATCAGGTGAATAGAGGTAGTGAGCTGAAGATACAGAAACCACCCATATATACACACAAGTTAAAAAGGATTAAGGGAGATATATACACAAATAGGTAGTCGGTAAAAGGGGTAGTAAATGTATAATCATACAAGTAATGAATAAAGTATACAGACAAAGCCAGATAACGTCGTCACGCGTCGACAGCAAGAGAAGTTGTATGAATACAATTATCAAACATTATGACATAAAGTTATTGAATTTAAAGTTTCTTCTATTTTATTAAGGCAGTTTAATATGAACCAGAACGCTTGAAGTGCATAAAGTTAGGCGCATAAGTTTGGTGTTAATTATATTGAGAAATTGTTTGTGCTCGCTGTACCACGCCTTGGCCAGCACAGCAGCGAGGGGGACCTAGACACAGCAGCAAGGGGGACCCACACACAGCAGCAAGCAAGGAGGGACCCACACACAGCAGCAAGGGGGACCCACACACAGCAGCAAGGGGGACCCACACACAGCAGCAAGGGGACCCCCACACACAGCAGCAAGGGGACCCCACACACAGCAGCAAGGGGAACCCCACACACAGCAGCAAGGGGGACCCACACAGCAGCAAGGGGGACCCCACACACAGCAGCAAGGGGACCCACACACAGCAGCAAGGGGGACCCCACACACAGCAGCAAGGGGGACCCACACACAGCAGCAAGGGGACCCCACACACAGCAGCAAGGGGACCCACACACAGCAGGAAGGGGACCCCCACACAGCAGCAAGTGGGACCCACACACAGCAGCAAAGGGGGCCCACACACAGCAGCAAAGGGACCCACACACAGCAGCAAGGGGACCCCCACACAGCAGCAAGGGGACCCACACAGCAACAAGTGGGACCCACACACAGCAGCAAGGGGACCCACACAGGCAGCAAGGGGACCCCCACACAGCAGCAAGGGAACCCCCACACAGCAACAAGTGGGACCCACACACAGCAGCAAGGGGACCCACACAGGCAGCAAGGGGACCCCACACACAGCAGCAAGGGGACCCACACAGCAACAAGTGGGACCCACACACAGCAGCAAGGGGACCCACACACAGCAGCAAGGGGACCCCCACACAGCAGCAAGGGGACCCACACAGCAACAAGTGGGACCCACACACAGCAGCAAGGGGACCCACACAGGCAGCAAGGGGACCCCACACACAGCAGGAAGGGGACCCACACACAGCAGCAAGGGGGACCCCACACACAGCAGCAAGGGGACCCACACAGCAACAAGTGGGACCCACACACAGCAGCAAGGGGACCCACACAGGCAGCAAGGGGACCCCACACACAGCAGGAAGGGGACCCACACACAGCAGCAAGGGGGACCCCACACACAGCAGCAAGGGGACACAGACAGAATAATGCGATCTGAGGCAGTGACCATACTTCCTCTTATATCACAAAACATCGAAATAAATCGCGCCAATCTTTAAAGGAGTCCTGTAGCGCAGTGGTCAGCGTACTCGACTCACAACCGAAAGATCCTAGGTTCAATTCCCGCCCACAGAACAGCGACGTTGGGCACCTGATGCTTCTGTTCACCTTGCAGTAAGTATATACCTAGAAGTTAAGCCACTGTTGTGGGTTGGATCCTGTTGAAGCTCATCAGTAGGTTCAGGGGGGAAGGCTCGATTAGCCTTCAGCTTACGACGCTTAATAAGCTTATCTCTAAGTGTTTTAATGGAATTTTGTTATGAAGTTGATGTTCAATATGTTCATTGCTGTCTGTTGTTCCTTCGTTGATCACCCAATTTACGATGTCTTCAATGAAAACCCAATCTACGGTTCCTTCACAGGATATCCAATCTAAGGTTCCTCCAAAGGCGACCCAATCTACAATTCCTTGAAAGGAATCCCAATCCATTATTGTTTCCAATGAAACCCATATTGACCGTTCCACAGGAACGCTGTTCCAAAGGAAGAAAATCATTAACCCTCAGAATTTCAAAAACGTTGCTCCAGCGAGGAAATCCTCACTACACGGCCAGAGAGCCAGAGGCCCACCTGTAGGTAAGCGCTGCGTCGCTACCACCATCAGGAACCTCTAATGCAGCACGGGGAATGTAAGTACCGACGGCTTATCCGTGCTGGGTGTTGGTAACGGGGGGGGGGGGGGGGGGGAGCTGGGCACCAGAGGGAAGTCATGTATAAGGGTTCACCGGAGCACAAGATAACAGTGTATTTCTGTGAGTTCCAGTCCCATTCAAGGTCGGTGCGGGGCCGCGGTGACTTGTTTGGGGAGCGGGGAAGGATTGGAGGGAGAGGGGGTAGGAAAGATGAGGGGATTGGAGGAGAGGGACGAGATTCAGGCAAGGAGAAAATCCTCATTATGACACCTCCGGATTCTCTCATCGATACATATCGTTAATGTGATATCTCTCAGAAGGTGCAGGCAGTCCCACGTGATGTTAAGAGCAGCTAAATTGAGCTGCTTCTGTTCATTATTTTCTAGATGAAAATGTTGATGCTGAGGTATTAACTATAAGCTGTTGGAAATTGCCAAATAAATAGATACTGTACATACCTAGCTTACCCATTACAACAATTTAGGGTAATCTCTGGCGATCACAGCCTTAATGATATTGATTATTTTCAACATAAGTACCTGGTCATATATTCTAAGCTAGATGCTATAAAGGATTAAATAGATTGTTTCAAAAGCTATCTAGCTGCTACTAAAATTCCCCATCTCTCAGTATGGTTAGTCATGCAAGGTTGTGTGATCAGTAACTTGAACTTGCAAACTCTGGGTGCATTATGAAGATATCTTTAAGAATAGGTGAGTGAGCAAAGCTCCAGGTACCCCTTGCCAGAGGGTCTAAAGAAGAATCTAATAACTGGACATTCTATGAAGTGTGTGAGATCATGATTCAGTTCCAGCTCACGGATTTTGCACCTAGAGTGCTCAGGATTTGGGAGATTCGTCACCTGTAGTCACCTGTCACACAGGTAACGTGATCCATCCTGATCCTGGTAACGGTAACCCATCCTGATCCTGGTAACCCATCCTCATCCTGGTAACGGTAACCCATCCTGTCGTACTGTCTGGTGCACGTTTTGTGCTGCCATATACACAGGTATCAGAGCCAAACAAATCGATGCTTTTTATACCAGTGCTTTGAGGGATCTTTGGGTCTCTCTTATCAAACTTGAGTGTTCGGAGCAACAGTGTTAAAAACATAGGGATACCTTGATCTAATTCAGCTTCAGCCTTGTTACATGTTAATTTGGTTGCTTTGTGTCATGTTGAAATATATCATTGCATGAAGGTATCCGTGCAACATCGACTCTAAAACATTTTTATTCGATACAGCGAGAGGGTCAATTATAACATTGTTAATGGTTGAAGGCCAAAAACATCAAAGCTTATAATTCAGCTTGATCTTTAAGATGCATATGCAAGCATTACAAAATTTTCACGACTATGCTTCTCTCTTGAGTTCTTCATGAAGTTCTAAATGCAGATAAAATTGTAAATACAAGTTAAAAAATTGCAGCGGCCTCGAAATTTCATTAGTTGGTGCCGGAAAAAGTCATAATATAATGTCAAAAAATGTTTTTAACTTTTATTTCCTATTAAAACCAGTCCTGGCGTATTTTACAATTATGGCGGGCACTGAGGTCAGCCGCGGACATGCGCACTCACATGTCTGCTGTGTCGATATTCAAACACAGGTGGGAGTTACTCAGGTGCTATGGGAGGACATTCTGGTGATCACTAGTTCGTGGTTTGTTGTGTGTGTGTGTGTAATTACCTAACTGTAGTTACAGAAAGAGAGCTACGCTCGTGGTGTCCCGTCTTCCCAGCACTCTTTGTCATATAACGCTTTGTGTGTGTGCACATGCAGGCTTATTTGTCACTCTGATGACAAGCCTAATCGTTTGACATACATTTCCTTCCTCAATTGTTTACTAAAGAGATAACAAATAACGGAAGAGATTCCGGTTAACACTTAGGAGATTTATCAGTTAATACAGTTCTTCAACTCAAGTCCAGTCATTAACCCAAAGATCAACACGTCAAATGGCATCAGTTACATTTAAGTGACAGTCTATATCGTAAATTTAACCACCAATATTGTCAACCCAATATTCAAAATCATTCTCAATGAAGGCGATGACAAGATAAGAAACTTTCAAACATGCGCGAGAAAAAGAGAAACTCTTTAAAATGCTCTCACAAAATTTTTTTAATGCTGTTATGAACATAAACAATTAAGGGTCGTGTATACAGTATATCCGCTCAAAATGCGTACTATAATTTTTTTTGCCGAATTAATTCTGCCGAAACAAGCCGCTTAGCATGCAAATTTATCGCTTTTCATACAAATTTCTTAAAGAGTATTAACACAAGACGATATTTCACATGTTATATTAGGCTTTCTACTGTTATCTTGCTACAGAGTTGGGTCCTCTCAGGGAAGGAACTCTTATGTATCTCTATAGCTCTCTCAGATCCCCATTCTGTGTCTCTAGCTTTCTCAGGGCTCTTTTCCATGCTTCTCTGTAGCGTTCTCAAGGGGGGGGGCATGTTAATGTCTTTCTGTAGTGCTCTCAGGGCCCCTTTTTCTGTCTCTGTAGCTCTCTCAGTGCCCCCTTCTGCGTCTCTTTGTAGTTTTTGTAGGGCCCTTTTCTGTGTCTCTATTTAGCTCTGTCTCAATTCTCCTCTCTCTCTCTCTCTCTCTCTCTCTCTCTCTCTCTCTCTCTCTCTCTCTCTCTCTCTCTCTCTCTCTCTCTCTCTCTCTCTCTCTCTCTCTCTCTCTTTCACCCTTCTCTTCCGATCCGCCTCCAATATTTCTTCATTTCCTTATTCATTATTTATTTACATTTTTCCCACACCACATCCTCCCTACGTGTCCATCCATCCATCTCTATTGCCCCATTCCCCGTGTTCGCTTTGTAGCCAGATGAAAGTCTCATCCAATCAAGAAAGGTTTTACAATTCAGAAGGGATTCCTAACCATTCTAGAAAGGTTTTACAACCCAGAAGAAGAATATAGCCAATCAGGAAAGACTTTTCAAGTCAGAAGAAAGATCTAACCAATCTGGAAAGGTTTTGCTACTCAGAAAAAAATACATAATCAGTTAGAAAAGGTTTTGCAACTCAGAAAGTCATAACCAATCAGGAAAGATTTTGAAACCTAGAAGAATGTCCTAACTGATTAGGATAGGTTTGAAGAAGAAGAAATGTCTAATCAATCAGGAAAGGTTCTGCAACTTACAGGAAAGGCCTAAACAATCAGGAAATGCTTTACAGCTCAGAAGAAAGATCTACCCAACAAGGAAAGGTTTAGCAACACATAAGGACGACCTACCTAATCAGGAAAGGTTTAGCAACACAGAAGAACGACCTACCTAATCAGGAAAGGTTTAGCAACACAGAAGAAAGGGCTTCCCAACCAGGAAAGGTTTAGCAACACATAAGAACGACCTACCTAATCAGGAAAGGTTTAGCAACACAGAAGAAAGGGCTTCCCAATCAGGAAAGGTTTAGCAACACAGAAGAAAGGGCTTCCCAATCAGGAAAAGTTTCCCAACCCAATATAATGAAAGTTCAAGGAAACATTTTAGCATGACACTCTTTAAAGGAGAAGTTCCCTTCATTGCCGCACCGGTTGGTAAGGAGGTGAACCGGTTTTCAGGGAGATTATTTCCGGCGGGGAGAGAATACTAGAGCGTTGGGGGAGATATATTCTTGTCTGGGGGAGGATGCTTGAGGACGGGGGAGAATATTCTGGCCTGGGGAAAGATTACACGAGATTTGGGGAGGATATTTTGGACTTAGGAAAGTATATGGGTTTGATGGGTCCAAACTTCATTGATCTTCCTTCTGGATCAATGGAGGAACATCGAACAGCTGTATGCTCGAAGTGGAATTCATCCTCACTTCGGCCGGTTTGAGGAACACCGGCCTCATTTATTGCAGAACCGGTGTTCGATCCCCCAATGATCCAAGTGGTTGAGAGCCATTCTCTCACTCCATTGTTGTCTTCATATCCCTGCCATTGGTCATATTATCAAACTACCTTAATGCTTTTTTTCCTCACAATTTCCTCCCTATAAGCGTAAACAAAATTTGGTCATCGGGGAAAATATTTCGATACTAGGGGAATATATATTTAGCAAGACGAATATTCCAGCCATGCGGGGATTATTTGGTCACGCTAAGGTAGTTTTGGGCTCCGGGAGACTATTTCGAAATGGAGGAGGAAATTATTTTGAAATTAATAAAATATCTGGGCCGTGAGAGAGAATATTCGCCCGTATGGAAGAGATCCATGAATAAAAATTTTGTGAGTTGTGTGTATGAGAAAGATGGTTAGTGAGAGACAAAGACAGGGAATGAGGAAAGAGAACAGATTTATAGAAAAGTGAGGTGTAGGTGGGTGCAATTATGTGGTGTTGGTTCTCACGTTGTTGGTTCACACGTTGCTTGACACGGTGTTAGTCAACACAATGTTGGATAATGCGATAGAATATCCTAAGTGGAATACGCTGTGAAAAATGAATCTGGTTCCCCCCTTCTTCCCTCCCAAGAAAAATTAATATTGAGCCTCAGCATCATCTAATCTCTTCTAGACAACTCGGAAATACTCCTTTTGAGAGCTCTTAATCCCGGCGCTGCTTGGAGATGAGATCTCTTGCAGCCGGCAGCCTTGATCACAATAATGCACCTCTTAGGCTTTCTTGTTTTTGCAATTGCAAAGTGGAGTTTCTTTAATGTTTAACTGAGAGTTTGGCTGTCTGTTTTTATAAGGTTATGCAAGAAATAAAAAGTCTCTTTTTGGATGTTCATATCATTTCTTTAATGTATGATAATGTGATTAGCCTATTAAAATTCACATTTGAAATCGACATTCACCGAAACCCAGGATCCAAGCACTTATATTTTCTTGACTTAAGAAAGCTTAAGAAAAATGGAATGAATCGTGAGAAAACAAAAATTGAAGTTATCGGTGCAGGAGAAAGCGAACAGTCCCATTTTAAGCAACAATAATATATAGATAAATGAAGCAAGAACTGAAAGCCATACTAAATGTAAAGATTTCTTCAAAGAATAAAAAGGGTATTATGGAATCTAATCATTGCTACAGTAACTTGACCTAAGCTAACATAACTTACTACCCAAGTTTGCCTAAGCAAATTAACATAGCCTAAGCAAACCCATGTTAACCTAATTTCCTTGAGAGGGAAAAACTTGGATCTTCGAACAAGAACGTTTGATTCATCTGCTGAAGAGAAAGTGACATTCATCTTCACAATAAAGTGTGATTCATCTGCATAATAAAATAGGATTCATCTGCTCAATAATATGTGAATTGCTTAAGAGAGTGAAAGTCATCTTCTCAAGAAAGAATGCCCAATAACCTTGATTCACCTGCTCAATAGTCGTGATTCACCTGCTCAAGAACCTGTAATTTACCTGCTCAAGAATGTATGAATCACCAGCTCAAGAAAGTGGAACCCCTCCTCAGGCCAGGCTCGTTAAAGCAGCGGCCGTTCCACAACACGTTCATAAATGTTAACATAAATTGCATATTAAAAATAGGTTTCTTCTCATATATTAATATTGTCAGAAATTAAAGTGATATGTGTGTGTAGTTAGGTGTAAATTAGGTTAGATTAGGTGTAGGTTAGGTTAGATTATTTGTTGGTTAGATTAGGTGTAGGTTAGGTTAGATTAGGTGTAGGTTAGGTTGATTAGGTGTAGGTTAGGTTAGATTAGGTGTAGGTTAGGTTAGATTAGGTGTAGGTTAGGTTAGATTAAGTGTAGATTAGGTTAGATTAGGTTAGATTAGGTGTAGGTTAGATTAGGTGTAGGTTAGGTTAGATTAGGTGTAGGTTAGATTAGATTAGGTGTAGGTTAGGTTAGATGTTTAGGATCTGTTGGACGAATATTTGTATTTGACGTTGCTGCGCATTCACGGCTTCGCGGTTCGAACAGTTCGAACGAACACGGCTTTGCGGTTCGAACAGTTCGAACGAACATGGCTTTGTAGTTCGTCAGCGAAGCATTGTTCGAAAAATAAATGAACGTCATCAGTAATGAATCGTGTGTAATCAGTTTTCATTGATGAACGGGATGTGGCAGTTGGATTAACAAGCATTTGGTCTTTGATGATGAGGACGGGCTGAGAAAGTGTGCTTCACCCAGCCCGTCCTCATCAAAAGCCTTAAGGTTCATGAACAAATCCACAAGGGCCGTGACGAGGATTCGAACCTGCGTCCGAGATCATCCCAGACGCTTTTGTTCATTGATGCAGTTATTGTGATTTTTGTGTGTACTTAAGGTTCATTCCGTCATGCCAGCAAACTCCTGTTAATGAATAAAATCGACTCACAACTGATGACGTTCGAATATTTCATTAAGAGTACTTCGCTGACGACCTCTTTTTTTCGAACTGCAACTCTGTAAATGCTTCAGCAACATACTACAAATGTAAATAATCGCTAACGGAATCTAAACACCTGACCGAACCTACTCGGTCAGGTGTTTAACGTTAATTTAACGTAACGTTAATCTAACGTAACGTTAATTTAACGTAACGTTAAATTAACGTTACGATTTTAATTGTTTAACGTAACGTAACGTCACATTTAACGTAACGTAACGTCACATTTAACGTAACATTAAATCAGATAAATCACATTAAAGTGATATATCAACTCTGTAAATTTGTTTTGCTGGATTTTTTTTTCATAGAATTTTAATATATAATAATGTAAACTTACATATGAGAACAAATTTATTTTTATTATATAGTTCCTTAAAATTGATGAATGTGTCTTTGGGAACGGCCGCCGCTTTAACGACCCCGGCCTGAGGATAGGGTGCCACATCACACGAGAGGAATCAGGTCCACTGAGCACAGCTTAGGTTTAGTCTCCTCATACCTGATACTCTAAATATATTACTCGATTAGATACACATACGCACGCCACACTCAATAGAGCTATTCACGCCAAACGCAACTTGACAGAGTTATTCACGTCATACTCAGCATAGTTTAATCATACTACGGAACACCAATAAGGGCCACTAAGGCTTCTTCCTAATACCCTTGAAGGGTACTTGGAGGGTAAAGCTAAGGCCTGCTCATCTGTGTTCCTGTAGAGTGCAGCCTATGACTTGAGAACGTGAGTTTAAGCCTGTGACTTGAAGAACGTGAGTTTAAGCCTATGACTTGAGAACGTGAGTTTAAGCCTATGACTTGAAGAACGTGGGCTTAAGTGAGGAAATACAGTGAGGGATTAGAGATTTTGAAAGCCATTTATAGATACTTGAAACCTTTTTGTAAATGCTTCGGAAGCTGATGAGAGGTGTGCCGAACATTATAGTGACTTCCTCTGTGAATGTGTGATGGTTATGATGATTAGTGAGAGGGGAAATGTGCCTTTGACATGATTATTGAATTCACAACACTAGATTATTTAATACTTAATACCTACTTTTGAGAGGTCTTAGGAGAAAGATCCGTTGCTGATGACATACCTGCAAGGAAGTCAAATAAATTGGTTAGCATGTGTATATATAAACAAATTAAAACGATAAATTCTTATGATTAACGTTGAGAAGTAAGGAAGTATATTAAGGTAAAAAATTACTGCAGAACAGACAACCGCAGTAAGATAGCAATTCTTTGAAACACCAGTGAAACAAAATAACTTTATCTTTCATCAAATTTTCCGATCTCCCTTCCCTTCCCTTCCCTCATTTTCCCTCACCTCCTCGAGCCTCTCCCATCTTCCCTCTACTCTCATTGCCTATCTATAAACATATATTATAGTGAAAAGGCAGTTAAAAGGGAAGGGGGGGGGAGGTACAGTTTTTAATTAGAAAATATATAGTACATAATTAAGCAGGAATTCAAAACAGACGAAAAATCTGAAACTGTCTTAGTAGTTGTGTTATTCAGCCGAGTAGCTGAATCTATAACAACATGGACCACTGGAAATAAGCTCAGATCAATTTATAGACTGAAATTTGCAAATTCAGAAGAGCAAATCTACTTCAGTCGTCAGTTGAGAAAGAAGGTCATGAAAACTTTTTCCAACGTAGAAGCAGTTTAGAGAAAAGAATGGATAAAATATATAGGTTAGCAAAACCGATGTTTATAAACAAATATAGAAATTTAAAGGTAATCAAATATACATCTGGTTTAAGGGAATGCAAAGAAGATCTCAACGGACCCCCCCCCCCCCCCCCACTCCCCTTTTTCATGTATATGTAATACAACGTTTTTAAATACTTATTTAACAATCACTCACACTTTCCTATTCAATAGTCCTCCATTTTCATAAGCAATGGCCCTACAATTTTGGTTCATATTTGGCTCTTCCTCCACCCAAACTGACCTCTAACAATAGAACAACGATACCATGCAACCTCTGGCACTAATTCGTTTTGTATTCTTGCGCCAAATTTGCACCGAAATCCACCCCCGATTGAAATGATAATTGAGCAATGATCATGATATCGAATTGGCTCATGTCGTTTGCATTGACGCAATTTATAATTGGAACTGGTCAAAGGTCCTGGGCTGCAGCCTGTTAGAGATGCGTAAAACATCATCCTACAGTGATAATGTCTGATATTACCCATATCTAATGCGATATTATAGTAAGAATTATGATTGTGGTGGTGTTTTCGTGGTAGGGATGATTGATAAGGATGATTTTAATGGCAGGGATGGTTGAGTTTAAGGGTTTTAATGGTGTTATGGTTATTTATGGCGATGAAATTAATAGGCTGGCTGATTATGATAGTTTTAATGGTGAAATTGGTTGATTTTGATGATCAGGATTATTGATAATGATGATTTTAATGTTGAGGGAAGTTGATTATGATGATTTTAATGTTGAGGGAAGTTGATTATGATGATTTTAATGTTGAGGGAAATTGATTATGATGATTTTAATTGTGAAAATTAATGATTTTAATGACGAGGATGGTTGAAAAATAGTGATTTTAATGGTGAGAAGAACTAATAACATAATGGTGATATTAATAGTGGCTGTAACTGATTTTGATAATCAGCAAATACTGATAATGATGAAAGGTATGATAAGAATCATAAAACAGCATCACTTGAACCGTAAAACATCATTACTTAAGGTGGTCGCTGGAGAATGCTGTAACTGGAAGCGAACACCGTCGGAGAACGAGAAATATCTAAACATCACCTGTGGAGGAAAGTCAATTCACAAAACAAACCTCATTTGAGAAGCCTCGAAAACAATCATTAATCTACATCCCCTAGCAACAGTCCACGGTAGCGTCCCATTGCTATAGCTGATAGTAACATGCCACTGTTGCAGACGAGGAGTCACAATAACGTGGCTGAAATATGTAGACCACCATTCTCAAGTCGATTGTGACTTAATATTGCACAATCGACTTGAGAATGGTCCAGGACGGACCGAAACGTCGTCGTCTCTTCACTTTCTAGTGTGTGGTTTGGTCTACATCCCACTGTTGTAGCTCATAACCATAACAACATGCTACTACAATAGTCCATAGGAACATTCCAGTACAACAATCCACAACCACAACAGCCTACATCATTAGTCCACAACAACAGCGTTAATAACCCTTTTTTCAGGGAGTGCCACGGGCTTGCCCAAGGCACTCTATCGACACTCACCTCCAAGACTGCCTCGGGCTTCAACAAGTCCATATTTCCTCTGGGTAAATCCAGGAAGCAGGCGGCCACTGGATAATCCAGAGTTTTCCAGCGCCTAATCAGTCGGGCTTCCAGTGCTGTAATTTCTAACCTGTCGTATAATCCAGTGAGTTTTGGCGGGAAAAAGAATTGCTGAGGAGAGACCGTTAACGAGCTTCCTGTTTAATTGCACGACTTAAGGAGATGAAGTGCAACTCTGAGTTCTGCTGGCCAAAAAATCATCTCAAAGGTGTTTTACGAAGCGTTAGAAAGCCATAAATTCTGAACCTAATTGAGTTTTGAGAAGTCTGTCGGGCTTATAAATTCTCGTAACTACTTTTCTCGGCGGAGGAAAGGCGGCATCACGGTCGCCACCCACTCTGGGGAAATTAATGCGCGAGAATCAGGAATGCAAATATTTGCTTTCCCGGTCACATAGCGTCCTTTCATGTGGTTAATGTTATCGTTAATCTTAATTAGCGTTCAGGTTGGAGAAGTAAATCGTTCAAATGTCGTGTTTCCTCCTAATTTAGCAAGATTGTTCTTTCTTACGTGGTATAAGGGCTTCTTGGGATCGACAATCAATTGTCTAGGTAGTCTGTGGGACCCGTTCTGAAGTTCTTTGAATCAGAGTCAACTTCCTGACAACTTCCTCAACCACATAATTATAATTCCATTTTATAGATAAACACAACCCACTGATAATTGTCTGTTGTCTCTATAATGAGGGCTGAATATACAGCTCATATGCCAGTTGTATAAACTTGATATTGTGGCTCATTATGCTCAGCATATTGGCTTTTCCTGTCGTTTATTTAGACGGACACTGTCTATTTGTGCCATATTCACGTTACACTGTCGCTATGAGTACTTTCCTCTTCGACATAGTCACGTTCAGTACTTCTCTTTGACATTGTCACGTTGAGTACTTCCCTCTAATGTTGTCATCATGAGTGCAACTTTCTGTGACGCTGCTATCATTACTGCTTCTTTCATGTTTTACTGCCTTCACGAGAGCTTCTGTTTTCATACTGCCTTCACGAGAGCGTCTGTTTTCATACTGCCTTCATGAGGTCTTCCCATTCAACACTGCCTTCATGAGTCTCTCTCTCTTTTTGTGTGGGAGTCACATCCAGTCCCTCCCTAAAGTGCTGCGCCTTCACAACTTATCATGCCATGAGCGGCGGGTGGAGGTACTCAAGCAAGAGTGATGGGTGAATAGAGGTACTCAGCCGGGCACTAGATGCTCTCTCGGTGGCCAGACAGAGCTGCGAGCTCTATCAGGCTCCATTGATATTCCCGTCTCCAGGGTCCAGGTTCCCCCCACAACAAGCTATGTTGTGGAGCTGGGTGAGTCATTAGCTTCAACTATCATTCCAAGCTGTCTGTTGTTAGACACGCGCTGTGCTCATTCTGTTATACGCCCATTTCGCTCTAGATACGCTGCGCACTGCCTTCACTATGCCCTACACTTTCTGCGTTCTGTGCTACAGCATCTGGAAAACATGTATTTCCAGCTTGTTAGTGAAAACGGGAAGAAGGTTTCCTGTGCACTTTAATAGAATGGTTTGCCTACAGATGGTTAAATTATTGTAATATATAAATACATATTTGCATGCAGCACCCGTGGTATTCAGGCCAATATTAGTAAAACAAATATATGTTAGGAATGAATATGCTTTTCTTGGTTAAATGCAATGGAAAGAACACCAATGATTGCGTTGATGCACAACTTTTTGGCTTCAGATGAGCAACTTCAACCTCTAGATTAACTGCAACATGATGCTCATGTTGATTGATGAATACATACTGATGATATATATTGCTCATGTAAACAATACTTCACCTACAAGGCCAAGTAATTCATAAGTATGTCCAGTACTTTATCTATAGATACTTGTGAAAATTAGCACGAGTCCTATACTGGTAAATGGTAATATAGGGAAACTATATTAAACCTTTCATTACTACAACTGCCAGTGAACCTGCACTTTTGCCCCTATTGTTAAACACTTGCACACTGTAACCCCCTTGTTAGGAATGGATAATTTTATCTTGAGGTGTTTACTGACGTCATATTCATCGCTCGTAAATGTAACAAGTGGATTAAGAATTCTGAGCCAAGCCCGAGCGATACCTTTGGCAAGGGAGTGAACGAAAATATATAGAAGTGGCCGCTAGCTTTAGAGAAAAAAAGTGTAAGCCCGCTGTTTGTCGCCTCAATATTGAATGACTTAAAAGTCGACCATTTCAGCCCGCTCCACAAGCCAAACAGTCAATTTCCGATACCCAGACGAATGTTGCATTGTGGCAGATACTGTTTAAAAACGGCGTTCGTCATCCACAGTTACACCTGCAGACGAGGAGTCACAATAACGTGGCTGAAATATGTTGACCAAACCACACACTAGAAAATGAAGGGACGACGACGTTTCGGTTCGTCCTGGACCATTTCCAAGTCGATTGTGACTTGAGAAATCACAATCGACTTGAGAATGCTCCAGGACGGACCGAAACGTCGTCGTCTCTTCACTTTCTAGTCTGTGGTTTGGTCAACAAAGTTACACCTGTGCCAACGGTAAGCTCAGAGTCGTAGGTCTTGTCTAGAGTCATGTTCCTTGAGACGTTTCTGAGATAGCAAGTCAAGTTTAAACTTAAGTTTCCTTGTTAGGGCTGCCTCCTAGCTGGAGGCGCTACATTGGTGTTTACCAGAAGATATTTCTACCTCCCTCTCAGCTTTCCCTCCTTCGCCTGCTATCCTCCTCAGCCTGCTATCCCTCCCTAGCCCTAACCCCCACGCACTCTCTCCACACCGCCAGGGGCATCCCTTGTACCGCCGACTCGACATATTCTGAATCTAAATTGCTTCCACCGGACAGCTCTATTCTACCGCAACTTGTGAAGACCTAATTCACCGTCGCAGTCTAATGACCTCCAAGTAATTAAGTTATTTGTGTATACCTAATTTCACGCGTCACGTATAATTGTGTGTGCGTGTGTATTACCACTTGTCCGGGGGCTTCGCCGGGGTATTATGGCTGGCTGAGTTATGGAAATGTAAACTTTCAGCTATTTGCATCAGGAGCTTGGGACAGAATATTAGAATTTGTTGATCAAATCTTGTGACATGGTGGAAAAAAAACATTAGGACAAGGGGATAAAACATTCTTGTTTGGGATAACCTTGAAACCTTGGGATAATGTTTTAGACCTAGGAGATAACGTTTTAGACCTTGGGATAAAACCTGAAGACCTGGGAATAACGTTTTAGACCTTGGGATAGAACCTGAAGGCCTGGGGATAACGTTTTAGACCTTGGGATAAAACATGAAGACCTGGGGATAACGTTTTAGACCTTGGCATAAAAGCTGGGGATAACGTTTTAGTCCTTAGGATAAAACCTGAAAACCTGTGGATAACGTTTTAGGCCTTGGGATAAAACCTGAAGACCTGGGGATAACGTTTTAGACCTTGGGATAAAACCTGAAGACCTGGGGATAACGTTTTAGACCTTGGGATAAAACGTGAAGACCTGGGGATAACGTTTTAGACCTTGGGATAAAACCTGAAGACCTGGGGATAACGTTTTAGACCTTGGGATAAAACCTGAAGACCTGGGGATAACGTTTTAGACCTTGGGATAAAACCTGAAGACCTGGCAGCGCTCCCTATGGAGGGAAAACATCAGAGCTTAAGGATCAACATGTGAAGTGACTGCTGACTTTGCATTGGGGTTAATTACGTTATGCAAATTACCTCCATTTCCAAATAAATATTTGATCCTTCCTCTGCTCTTTTCTCTCTCGCTTCTCATGCCTTTGTTACACTTCATGTGGTTATGTGTCTCTGTTCTTTGTAAATCAACTTTTCACATTTCTGTTCTTCCTCTATTTCTCATACATCTGTTCTTCATTCAACTTCTCATACATCTGTTCTTCATTCCACTTCTCATACATCTGTTCTTTAGTCCATTTCTCATACATCTGTTCTTCATTCTACTTCGCATACATCTGTTCTTCATACCACTTCTCACTCATCTGTTCTTTCATTCCACTTCTCATACATCTGTTCTTCATTCCACTTCTCACAGGTGTGTTCAACAGCTCGCCCCCGTTATCACACCTCGGCTTACACAACTTATGAACACGATAAGTGTCAAAAATGAAAATGAAAGTCGTGAGTTAGAGTCTGCTATCCTGAAGTCTCCTTTAAATCAAACGTGATTGCAGTCTCTTTCTCGCAAATTGCTTTCTCCGGAATGACGAGGAGAAAGCATTTTTTTTTTTTTATCTTTAGCGTTTTTCTATCACCTTTTCTTTTCACCACTTTCTAATATTTCGCCAATGAGTGAGACAGTAAGGAGGAGAATAGAGTCGTATCGCCACTTCGGTAAATGAATATATCATTCTTTCTGGCGCCTGAAACCCGATATGTAAACTTGATGTGTTAAATGAGTTGTTTTCGTGCGGTGTTTCGTGTTGTGGTCAGTGTAAAACTTGGTGTTATTGACTGTTTAGGCAAGCTGATCAAGAACATGAGCTGAAATGTGGATGAAGAGTGAAGAACATTGAAAATTACTTGTAATAGGAGCGTGTGAGAGAGTTAAGAGTGGGAGAGCTCACCACTCTCACGTGAAGGAGAGTGCAAAACAGCTACTGAGCTCTTATTCGTGTTCCCATCCCCCAGCAGATAAAAAACAATATAATTTAGATTCGTAATGAGCAGATAATATGGAAAGCAAAATGAAGACTATATTAATAGAAAAGTGAAGGAGAAAGAGATAACTGGACGAGGAGGAAGGGAAAGAGGAAAAGTGAGGAAGCAGAGCGAGGATATGAAGAGAGAAACCCGATAAAGAGACTGACAAATCAACGGAGAGTAGAGTCTGAGGAAGAGAGCGCGATTGAGCTAATGAAGAGAGAAGGCGGGGGAGAAAATTAATGAAAGAAGAGATTGAATGAAGGGAGGGGAAAGAGGCAGCAAGTGGTCTAAAAGTACACTGAGGGTAAAAAAAAGTAAGTGTAAAAAAAAGTGTAAAGTGAAAAGAGGGGCCTGTACCCCTCGAGAGTAAGAGAGCCTTCAAGGATAGTAGCCTCTTTAAAGACAGCACCACTATCTTCCAAGACAGTACCCTCTACCCTTCCAAGACAGCAAGACGCTTCTAAACAGCAACCTTCACCCCCCTAACAACACCCTCTTCCAGGGTAGTGTTTGTGGCGTGTACAAGTGCCTCTCGACACACATTATCGTGTCATTAAACAGCGGGTGATGGTGGACAAGGCCGCTACGTGTAGACGAGACCAAGGTACACACTCCTGCCTGGATCCATGACGATAGCTCACACTCCAGCTGTGTTGGGGGATAGGTTTCCTTCTGCTTTGTTTATAAGCATTTACCTGTATTCTAAGACGTATTCTTCCTTCTCTCCCAGTGTTCCCCTCTCTCATCTCTCTATCCTTCCACCCTCCCACTCACCCCCTTTCCCTATCCCTCACCCCCTCTGCCTACTTCTCTCCTCACTTCCCTCTTGTCCATCTAGCCTCCAACCTGGAACGGACAGACATTTCCATTTAATTCTGAATTCACATCCATCGCTTTCTAGAAAAGAAATCTCAGAACTCAGCGAGTCACTTTTCACCGATTTGTGGGGTTGGGGGACAGGAGAGGGGGGGGGGGGGTTGTACGAGTGGGTTTTACCCTATTTTAATAGAACCAAAAATATTGACCCCGACTAGCCTATGTCCGTCCCCTACCTCTTATCATTCACCCTGCAGCGTGCGTGAGGCTAGCGCCAAGCATCTGACCTACAATCTTGAACAGACAAACATATATATATATATATATATATATATATATATATATATATATATATATATATATATATATATATATATATATATATATATATATGTACATATATATATATATATATAAATATATATATATATATATATATATATATATATATATATATATATATATATATATATATATATATATATATATATATATATATATATATGTCGTACCTAATAGCCAGAACGCACTTCTCAGCCTACTATGCAAGGCCCGATTTGCCTAATAAGCCAAGTTTTCATGAATTAATGTTTTTTCGACTACCTAACCTACCTAACCTAACCTAACCTAACATTTTCGGCTACCTAACCTGACCTAACCTATAAAGATGGGTTAGATTAGGTTGGGTAGGTTTGGTTAGGTTCGGTCATATATCTACGTTAATTTTAACTCCAATAAAAAAAAATTGAACTCATACATAACGAAATGGGTAACTTTATCATTTCATAAGAAAAAATTTAGAGAAAATATATTATTTCAGAAAAACTTTGCTTATTAGGCAAATTGGGCCTTGCATAGTAGGCTGAGAAGTGAGTTCTGGCTACTAGGTACGACATATACATATATACACCAAGATATTATACTCGCATGTTAGATTCAGAAAAAAAAATTAGAAGACAAATTCCGTTCTTGAGACTATCCGAGCGAATTTAGCGGAATCCGTGAAACAGATGGCACACTTACCCCTCCTCCCCCACGGCTGACGATTTACAACCCCATAACATTAATCAGTTGTCGAGCTGGACAACAGCTCCAATTCATCTGGAACGAATGAGATTTTAGCCCTGCTGCGAATCTCACCAGCTGAACGGAGATGCTTTTTGTGTTTACGTTGAGTCTGAACCCGCAGCGCTCATCGCTTAATAAATGAGGTAATCGGGCGCTTTACCATCTCAGGGGTTTGTTGTGGAGTAGGAACAACAGGAGAGAGAGAGAGAGAGAGAGAGAGAGAGAGAGAGAGAGAGAGAATTTGAAGGCGAGATAGAGGGAAGGGCAGATAAAGAGGCCAGCAGACAGCCATGGGGAGAGTTGGCGACGTCGGAGAGCTGTGGAGAGAGAACGTCGACAGCTGTGTATACTACAGTAAGAGTACGACATCCATGGAAGGCAGCAGGTCGACGACATCCATGGAAGGCAGCAGGTCGACGACATCCATGGAAGGCAGCAGGTCGACGACATCCATGGAAGGCAGCAGGTCGACGACATCCATGGAAGGCAGCAGGTCGACGACATCCATGGAAGGCAGCAGGTCGACGACATCCATGGAAGGCAGCAGGTCGACGACATCCAATGATAGCAGCAGGTCGACGACATCCAATGATAGCAGCAGGTCGACGACATCCAATGATAGCAGCAGGTCGACGACAGCCAATGATAGCAGCAGGTCGACGACATACAATGATAGCAGCAGGTCGACGACAGCCAATGAGAGCAGCAGGTCGACGACAGCCAATGAGAGCAGCAGGTCAACGACAGCCAATGAGAGCAGCAGGTCGACGACAGCCAATGAGAGCAGCAGGTCGACGACAGCCAATGAGAGCAGCAGGTCAACGACAGCAATCAAAGACACCAGGTTCACGAATACACAATCTGACTAGAGCTTTAAATTGGTATCACAGGATATTTTTTCCGTCGCTCTCATTTTCATTTCCTGGTCGTTGCGATCTCTTTTTATGCAGTAATTATGTTTGTGTTGCAATTGGCTGCATATCTAGACAAGCGTATTTGTGTCTGTCTGTGTGTCACTGCTTCATGTGTTGTGGACAGTTGCCTGTCAACTTTTCCATTTGTCTTTGCGAGTGTAATTGCTTGTCCTAGTCACCCGCTAACTGGTGTCCTTACACTGTTAATCCATGGGATATTACGTCGACAAATACACTGTATGTAAGTGATATCTGACCTCGATGCTGGGGAACTAAACCTATTTTGAAGCAACACCCTCTAAACCCCTCCCCCCCTCCCCCAGACACACCCTGTTCCACATATACACACTCTTCCTCTTACATATCCTCCATAAACACACACACCCTTCACACACCCTCTCACATAACTTTCACCCCACACACATCCTTAATCCCCTACCCATCCTCACAGCCTCCACCCATCCCTTTCCCAAGACACAGGTGCTGGAAGATAGAGAAGGTAGCATAAGAAGCCAGAGAGAGAGAGAGAGAGAGAGAGAGAGAGAGAGAGAGAGATGGATGAATAGAGATGAGTATGAAATAGGAATAGGAAAAATTATTAAAGATACTTGTGAATAAATAATATGTGTTTTGGGAAGAGAAGGAAAATTAGGAAGGAAAAGAAGGGGAGGAAATTAATGAGAAAGGTAAGAAGAAAAGGGGGGGGGAGCATCATTGTGTCATATTTAAACAAACAAACACATTTCCAGAATACAATAATCAATTTAATTTGAGAAATATTCAGTGAACATTTTGTCTATTAAAAACGGAAATAAATTGCAATGGAATTTTTTAATAAATTACAATCGTACAATTTTATGGACTATTAAAGATTTCTGTAATAAATGACCATTTAGACAACTGCACATTCAATTTGAATGTTCAGTTGTTTTACCATATTTCACCATCCCAGATACATCCAGTTTGAAAAGAATGACTGAACTCATATCCATAACACGAGAATACAAGAGTCAAATGAAAATCCCAACTGTAACCAAAACAGTGACTTCTTGCTGTAATCAGAACCTGTAATCTCTGCTGTAATAACGGGAAATTAATAAAAAGGTAATCAGATGCGTTTTAGGAGTCAGGCTTCAGATACGCTGATAATGATTAGGAGTTCTTGGCTTACAGTTTCATCACTGATTCAGTGATTTTCACAATGAACTGAAAACTTAATTAAGAAAATAAAATAAGAGAGAGAGAGAGAGAGAGAGAGAGAGAGAGAGAGAGAGAGAGAGAGAGAGAGAGAGAGAGACAGAGAGAGAGAGAGACAGAGCAGACAGGAGGGAGAGACATAGACACTCAAGGTGAGAGCAGGCACCCCCCACACTGTTCCTCACGATAAGCCTCAGCTTCACGCTGGTGAAAAACCCTACACAGAAAAGCCTTACTGTACCACTGGGGATAATAATGGCCCGCGATACAGCAACAACAAGAGATACAAGTGTCCCCCTGAAGCAAGTTGTCGCTGGTATAAAGAGCCTGCAGTATAGTTCCGTGTGTAGGGCGGGGGGACACACTTGTTTATGTATGAGGACAACTTCATACTTGAAACAACTTCTCGGGGAAAATGTATACATAAGAGAAATTGCTTGGGTGTATACAGGTATCAAAATTACCAAGGTGTATATTGGTACGAGAACTACTTGGGTGTATATATATAGTGTTCTCAGTCACACGGGTGAAGACTCACTCTCACGATATAGACTCAGACACGAGTGCATACTCATACACACACGAGTACAGACTCACACACACACGAATAAAAACTCACACACAAACATACTAATAAACACACGCACGCACACATACAAACACACACGCATGAATAAACATACATTTGCAAACACTCAAATACAAAAACAAAAAAACAAAAAAACAGGAATCTTATACTCTCTTATACCTCCTTGTTCTACCTTGTGATGGTTCTCAAATGAAAGGACCGAAATGGCCCTCACTTTCATTCATCTTCTGTTGATTGGGATATTTGCTTCAGCCTAGTTGCTGTGACTTATTCACTGTAACCATTTTGGAGTTCAAAATGTCAGAGGCCATTTTTCTCTGCTCATGTTAAGCATTACCTGGAGGTCAAACAGCGCTGAATCAAGTAGAAAATGGTTTATTTTTTCTACCCACCCAGGGAACTCAATGAGGTAATTCATGTAATTACACTTTACCTTGCTGAACATAATCAGTTGGGAAGACAGGAGACGGGTAGATCGTGTGAAGATCCGTCTAGGGAAGCCAAGAAACGGGAAGATTGTAAGAAGATCTGTTTAGGGAAGCCAAGAAACGGGAAGATTGTGTAAAGATCCGTCTAGGGAAGTCAGGAGACGAGAAGATCGTGTGAAGATCCGTCTAGGGAAGCCAGGAGACGAGAAGATTGTGTGAAGATCCGTCTAAGGGAAGCCAGGAGACGGGAAGATCGTGAGAAGATCCGTCTAGGGAAGCCAGGAGACGAGAAGATTGTGTGAAGATCCGTCTAGGGAAGTCAGGAGACGAGAAGATCGTGTGAAGATCCGTCTAAGGGAAGCCAGGAAACGAGAAGATTGTGTGAAGATCCGTCTAGGGGAAGCCAGGAGACGGGAAGATTGTGTGAAGATCCGTCTAGGGAAGCCAAGAAACGGGAAGATTGTAAGAAGATCTGTTTAGGGAAGCCAAGAAACGGGAAGATTGTGTAAAGATCCGTCTAGGGAAGTCAGGAGACGAGAAGATCGTGTGAAGATCCGTCTAAGGGAAGCCAGGAGACGGGAAGATCGTGAGAAGATCCGTCTAGGGAAGCCAGGAGACGAGAAGATTGTGTGAAGATCCGTCTAGGGATGCCAGGAGACGGGAAGATCGTGTGAATATCCATCTAGGAAAACCTGGAGACGGGAAGATCGCAAGAAGATCCGACCAGTAAAAGCAGGCCGAGATGCTCATCCCGAGGACCTCTTCCAAGGAGACACCGCTGGGGGTTAGAATCCCTTTGTGCCGAGCACTCGAGGAAGTTGATAGAGGGAGGCGGGACCCACCAGCGCGTCCAGACATACCTGCACCTTACGAGACAAGCGCCACAAGATCACGAGGGAGGTTCTCCTTGAAGTTCTTCCTCAAGTTCTTCTCAGACTCCTTGAAGGAGCTCCTCCGGCACTGAATACCGACTTTGAAATTCCATTTCGCTATCTTAATTCTCATATATTCTCTCCTTTACAACTCGACCAAAGGACCACTTGAAATTTTCAAGTAATTTACATCGCTATTGTATCTGCTCAATTTTAGCTCTTGCTTTAGGGGATCAGTACACGCGGCGCCCTTTCTTGATGCAAGAGTTAAGACCATAAGAGTGATTCACCAAGAGGTGGAAGAGACTAAGGTCTCAGTGGGAGTAGTTAGGACAACGTCTGTTTTCCAGCGAAGCACTAGGGCTAAAACTCGCTGTCAGCAGATGAAGCGGAACTTGTGAGGGGTAGTGGCCAGGTGGGGCACTCCCCAAACACCCCCGGTGGGTGCCGGACATGCCTGGCACACCCCTGAAGGTGGTGGCCAGGTCTGGCACTCCGGTGCGTGGTAATGGACGAGTATCCGCACACCTTGACACATCAGGTCGTCACCAGGAACTGTAAGTAAATCGAAATGTAGACAACCTACAGCTGATCCGGTTATAGAGAACTGTCACGATAAGGGGGAGGAGAATAGAGACCCAGACCCAGCTGAAGCGTATGGGCTTAGCCGTGATAAAGCCTGGGTCCTATGTGGTGCCGGTGGAGATTAGGAGCCAGGGAGTGTGTGTGACGGGTGAAGGGAGAGGATGTGACGGGTGAAGGGAGAGGGGCTGGGCACAGGAGCAGGACGGAGTATAGAGACGGAAGGAGAGAGAAGAGGTAGAAGCACATAGTGAGAGGAAAAGAGAGATGGGTTGAGAAAGTAGTATGAGAAGAGAGGGGGTGGAGATGGAAATCGAGAAACGAAAAGTGGAAAGTGAGAATAAAGAGCAGTCATAGATGCAGGGAGATAAGAAAAAGGCGGGAGATAGACATATAGAAGAAGAGACCCGAGACAGTTACATCATCAGTAAATAGATAAAATAAGAGCTTAAAAGAAAGTCAGAAGACAAATGAACACACAAGAAAACCAATTAGATAAAGGACAAGGTACAAGCAGAGAGAGATGCTCTCCAAAAATATGGAGAGAGAGAGAGAGAGAGAGAGAGAGAGAGAGAGAGAGAGAGAGAGAGAGAGAGAGAGAGAGAGAGAGAGAGAGAGAGAGAGAGAGAGAGAGAGAGAGAGAGAGAGAGAGAGAGAGAGACAGACAGACAGACAGACAGACAGACAGATAGACAGACAGAAAGGTGGGGAACAGCCCCCATAATAAAAAAAGCCAAAAAAAAACAGACCTAAACAAGAGAACAATCTCGTGTTATCCACAATTAAAAGTTCCCTCCCTTCCGGTGGGTCTCCTGGCTGTCCCAGCCCTGACACGGTGCTGGGATGTGTGTGTGTGTGTGTGTGTGTGTGTGTGTGTGTGTGTGTGTGTGTGTGTGTGTGTGTGTATTCAACTAGTTGTGCCTGCAGGGGGTTGAGCTTCGGCTCTTTGGTCCCACCTCTCAACTTTCAATCAACACATGTATATGTTCCTGAGCCTACTGAGCTCTTTCTACATTGTATAGTGTGCCCGGGTTGTGTGTTTTTGTTAATTGTATTTATTCTTTGTGCCTTCAGAATCGAGCTATTAGCTCTTGGACCCCGCCTTTCTAACTAGTCTATTTTTCCTCTATTGTGTCTAGTACATATATTTCTCTCTAGCACATATAACATCCCCCTTCATCCACATACATATCTTCACCCAACTTCATCCATTTTCCAGCATTCATCCACCTCTAATAGCGTGCCAGTCAGAGGCTTAAGGTCCGCTGGGAAATAACTCTAAGCACATTAATTTATATGTACATTTATCCCTTCATCCGTCTAAATCACATTCATCCCCTCATCCGTCTAAATCATTCTTCCCTTCATCTACCTAAATCATTCTTGCCTTCATCCACCTAAATCACATTCATTCATGTGATGATCTCTATTATTTTTTCTACTCTAGTCTCTATTTTTTTCATCAACTTTCATTCATTCACCCATCTCTATCATCGAGCGTTGGATGATTAGATCATTTGTGGTCCTCATGATAGTCACATGTTTTCAACTTCTGATATCCACCACAGTAAATTCATCCACAACTCTGAGTCACCCTTCATCCCTAATTCATCCACCATCCCTAAGTCAACCACCACCTCTAGGTCATCCACCACCCCTAAGTCATCCACCACCTCTAGGTCATCCACTACCCCTAGGTCATCCACCATGCATCCGCCAGATGTTTCTCTCGACACGATTCAACAGCACCCAAATTCCTTCTCCAATTTTCTCACCTGTCTCTCTCTTACCTTTTACTTCAAGTGCCCCTTCGTTCACCTTTCTCTTCCTTTCCACATAAAAGTTAAAATTTGGGGGATCAGAAAATTCCCACATTTAAACATAAATATTCCTCTCATATCTTTTACTGCTGCCGTAAGGCGTGCTCTGTGAATGGTGGAGGAGGAGGAGAAGAGAAGGACTGGAATGAGGAGAGAGGAAAATAAAGAATGAAAGGAGGTAGGATAGAGAGGAGAGAGGGGAAGAGTAGACAGCTAGGGAGTTGACGGTGGAGAATAGGGATGAAAGCAAGAGTTTATGAGGTATGGTGAGGTGGAAGAGACAGTGGGGAGGAGGAGGAGAGAGATGAGGGTAAAAGACATGAGAAAGAGGAAAACAAGGAATGAGAGGAGTCATGAGGAAGAGG